>NC_055992.1:101318392-101622965 GCF_018446385.1 Zingiber officinale | reverse complement strand
TAGCTCCTTGGTGTAGGATGAGTGATTGGGGGGAGGCTCCGACAGTCGTGGGTGTTGTGAGTTGCTGACTGATGGAGCGAACAAAACATGGGAGTCCATATTTTCCCCTTGGGCTTAGGTCGATCGGCCGCTACTTGTTGAACGACATGCGGCCTTGCTTGCTGATGAGGACGGGCTACCTCTGCGCGGGGTCCTCTCGGTGGTTGATAATTGGAAGGCGGCTTCCGCTCAGCATGAGCTGGTGACTCGGATGGTGCTTCCTTTTTCCTCGCCATCTGAACTTCCTCCATGTTGATGTACTCGTTGGCCTTGTTCAACATGTGGTCGTAGCTGCGAGGCGGCTTTCTGATGAGTGAACGGAAGAAATTCCCGTCCACGAGCCCTTGTGTGAACGCGTTCATCATCGTTTCTGAAGTGACCGTCGGGATATCCATGGCCACCTGGTTAAAACGCTGGATGTAGGCTCGGAGCGACTCCTTCGAGCCTTGTTTGATGGCGAACAGACTGACGCTAGTCTTCTGGTAGCGTCTGCTGCTCGCGAAGTGATGGAGGAATGCCGTGCGGAACTCTTTGAAGCTTATGATCGATCCGTCCGGCAACCTCCGGAACCATCGTTGCGTCGATCCCGAGAGGGTGGTGAGGAACATCCGACACTTCACACCATCTGTATATTGATGCAATGTGGCAGTGTTGTTGAAATTACCCAGATGGTCGTCCGGGTCGGTGGTCCCGTTGTATTCCCCGATCACCGAGGGTGCGTAATGCCTTGGTAGTGGGTCGCGCAGGATGGCCTCGGAGAATTGTCTATTGATCCGCTCGGGGGACGAGTCTATCCGCGGCGCCTTGCCCTTCCTTGCGTTGCGGAGGGGCACCTCATCAGACGAAGAGCCCCGGTCGAGGTTGGCTTGCGCGACTTCCGAGGGCGTTTGGAATAAAGCCCGATGGAACGGTATCGGGGCGGGCGGGGCTTCCACCTGAGTGCCGGTCGGCCCTTTGTTCTAGCCCCATATTAAGAGCTGCTCCGGTCGGTCGTCTGGTGTCGCCCGACCGCCTCATGCCGACGTTGCCTGTTGCGCTATCCGATCGGCTTGAGCCTTTTGCTGTTGCTCAACTATCTTGGCTGCCCGCGCTTGAATGAGCGCGTCTAGTTCTTCGGGAGAGAGTGTCACCATGAGTTGGCGTCCAGCTTTTTCCATTGTCTCTGCTCGGATTCAGGAGCGTTCCCACAGACGACGCCAATTTGATCCTGTCCGAGCGCTGAGTCGACGGACACTAGGGACGTGACACTCTCCGCTGTCTCTGACTGGTGATGTGGATCTCTGGCAAACCTACAAAGAAGCCGAGCCGGGAGGGGTTTCCCGGCGACGATCCTCCGACGCTCAAGTCAGGCAGTGAAGAAGTAGAGGAGCAAAGTAACGCTACTGTGGCTACAGTGATGATAATCGCATACCTCCGTCGAACTCTGGGGGTCCTTATATAGGACCTTGGGGAGGCACGGGTACGCTTCTCGATGCATGCGCGCTTCCCCAAACATATCTCAGTAGGGTTGTGTCAGAAAAGCATGTCTGACGCCATTCTGCAATCGTCCGAGCATATCCCGGATGTGACGGTGGAAACTTCCATCGTACGATACTCTGTCCGCTCCGGGCGCCGACCATGCTGTTTGTCGGCGGCAGGTGTCTCGAGGATGAAGTTACCAGCTGTCCTTTTTGTCTCCTTGCGCTCTTACTTGTTCCCGAGCCAAGCGGACCAGCCGCTCGGTGCTCATGGCATCAAGGAATGCGCATATCTCGACCCGGGCGGGGAAGCCCTGCTCATGTGCTCGGATGAGATTGCGCCTTATTATCCTATGATTCGTCTGAGCAGCCTGTCCGCTCGGCCCAGAGACTTTTTTTTATCTTAGAGCATTGGAAACTCGACCCCTGGTCAGGCTGTCTTTCTTCCGGCCTGGGAGCCTCCCGGCCGGATGTTCGGTCGGCCGATTGCTCGGTCGGCTCTCTAGTCCGCTCGACGTGACCTCTGGCCGTGACAGCGGTCACTAGTGTGGCTGCCGGATTGCGGCTGGATTTCATCCGGATTCCGATTGTAATCTGGCCATGAATCAGTTGGGGTCTGGCAGCAAACGGATTTCGACTATGATCGTGCCAGATCGACGTTGGCATCCAATAGCGATTGAGCCAGATCACGGCTAGATGTCATGCTTCAATCCCCCAAGAGTTTATCTTCCCCGAGCTATAGTTGGGGTGGGTGCAGGTACATATATCTCTCTGAATTTATCTAGTTGTTGACAATCAAAACAAGGCCAAAAAAAACCAAGTGATTAGGATGAGCTTTCGGCTAATAACCCTATGCATTAGCCAGTGAATGAAATCGGATACAGCTCTTGCTTCTGCGTCGTCGGTGGAGGCGATTTTTCATAATTAATTAAAATCAAACCAAAAAAAAAAAACCAAACCAAAATAAAAAGATTATTTTCTAATTAACTAAATTTTTTTATAAGTCAGATATTAAATAACCGAATGATTCTAATTATTATCATATTCAAATATATTAATCCGTTTTTCAATTTAATTGATTTGTTTTTTTTATAAAATTTAAAATCAAAACTGAATCAATCAAATAAATTGAAAAATCAAAAAAAAAATTTAAAAATTAAAATTTTAAATTTCATCAATTAATTTGATTTAATCAAACTTTTAATAAGAATTCAGAACTCTAATTAAAACTCTCTACATCCATTTAATTTAGACAAAAAAAAATCTCAACAGAATAAAATTATTTAAATGCTCTGGGCATTGTTTGGAATTATCTTTTACAATGGAATGGCAGCAAAATCGATGGGATAAAGAGAATTGGAAAAGGATCAATAGGATCGATACGACCCTATATTAGGCTATATATATATTTTTATTATAACAACTTTATTTGCCTTTAAATTGAGTCATGAACCTTTCTTTTTTTTTAGGCCAGAGGTTCCAAATCCTAAAGATCCTATCCTAATTAACTCCAAATCGACCCTGCTAGGATCACGATAAACTATATGTCAAAGATACTTTCCAATCATTTTCCATACAAATACATATTTTAAATAACTTCATATAGAAATATCAGTTTTCTGCAATTAGTAACAATTTTTATTCTTTAAAAAAAAGAGTCTAATCAAATTAATAACATGCATCCTTAGATGACACAAAAGAACGAGATTGCTAATTACCTGATGCCAACCTAAAAAAAACAAAGAGAGATTTCTAGCAATTGATTGAGATCGAAGGATAGCTCGAGCAGTCAGTCTAAGCAATCAAGAAACAATCAGGGGGAAAAACTTGGATTAACTGATTAATATGAAAATTTCCCGAATAAAGCAAGTTAATACCTTTTTAAATTTCTCATGAGAGCAAATATATCACATTTATTATAATTTTAAACATTACTAAAGTCGTTCTCATTGTAGCTTCGCTACAATTTAAAGAATCATCTAACCTCAAGGATGAGGAATAGATGATGGTCATTGTGATAGTATGCACCGAACAAGGATACAAAAGGAGCAATATGAGTCTATCATCCGGTGAGCTTGAGAGAAACTTGTACATGCTTCAATGGTGATATGATTCCTCTTGCAGGCCGAATGAAGGTATAAGTAACAAAGAGGAGGAATACGACCAAAGGTGCATTTTGGAAGTCCATTTTATTGCAGTTGAGAACGGCAATCATCGATAACCATTATGATCGGAAAAAAGAATTATGACAGTGATGACTCCCAAGGAGATCTGAGAGTGATCTTTCCACAGTTCCCTACATCTATCTTGTCGAATTGATTGCAGATCAGCTTGATGTCATTATCAGAAACCTTTTCCATCTCCTTGAGCTTGTAAATAACAAACTCTGATTTACTGCAGAGAAGTATATAAAGAAGATAAGTCGCATGATCGAACAAATTGTGGTTAGAGAAAAATAGCCAAAAGAATAAAGCAGATAAAGAAATCCACAATAAATCTGAGAACTGGAAACATGTTTGAGCATACAGAGATAATTAGGAGAAAAAAATAGTAGAAAAGAAAGGGGGGAATTGAGAGTAAACTAAATGAAAGAAATCAAAAGAAAAGGGAGACAAGATGAATAAAGATTGAAAAGTGTTGTCCATAAAAAACGTGAACTTCCTATTAGAAATGACAAATGAGAATCACAAACAACTAAAACTGCCAACTCAGTATCTCATCGTCTAGGGCATCGGCAAACTGGCATGAGTAATTGAACTCTTAATTTGCCAACAGTAGTGCATATCAATCTGAAACAAATAAGATGCAAATGTACACATTCAACAATTGAACTCTCTATGTAAAAACCACTTTAAGTAAAGCCTAGACAGATTAACATCATAAGGGCATTTCTTTGCATTTGAAACGAGTTCAGTCTCCTTACAAGTGAACAACTTTCAAATCTCATTTTCTCTGTTGAGATAGAAAAATTGATAATCCACCAATAATTCAGTTAATCTAGAGAGGAATAATGTTCAACTTTATGCACCCATGGTAAATAATGAATCCTTGAGATCTGCAATGTTTACATAATCCTTTCAAAACTCAGTTCTTTTTGTAACATTTTACACCTTTTGAAACCAATTTTCACCTTGGATTTATTTGGATTTATTTTTCATAAAAATAGGTTCTACATGACATTATTATCCACTAAATTTCAACCTAGTCTTCCTCTTCAACTCTCATGTTTCTCCAATTTGCTGGTAACAAGATGGGATTAAATGAAACAGATACTGCTCAATTTATTCTTTTTCTTACTCTCCAAAGTATACAGCCAAATCTAACTTACAGCATGACTTATCATTTCTCAAGATTACTATTTATTTTCCCTTTTAACTTCTTGACCAGTTAAATGCGTTCTGCAAAGCAATTCTCTGTGCATACAAAGGATAATGCTTCCAAACCAACTCTTTGAGTTGAGTCTGAAGGACGAAAACTTTAAAACTGCTAAAGAAAGACATCAAAAGGAACAAGCGACAAAGCAAATCCTCATGCCAAGAACAGTGCACATTAATTGAATTAGTTCTGTAACTCCGTTCTAGATTCTTCCATACAGCAGCATGTCATTATCTCACGTATGTATGAATCTTGTCAGACTCATCACACTCAATTTGTCAATACTATTCGTTTTTTGAAAAATGAGATATCTAATGCATGACTAGATCAACACGAGGAAGAAAGAACTAGGAAACAATAGTAGTTCGAGCAAGTTAACTCACGTCACAAATCCGTCGTTGTCCATATCAGCAGCAAGGAATTCTGAGACAGTCATGTCCCTGGAAAGCACCCATTGTGCTATGCTCCGGTGCCTCTTGTGGATTCTCGCCTCAGCCAAGTAAAGAAACGCTCGAGCCACAGCAAGGGTGGAGACGAGAAGCCACAGCGAGGCAAACAGTCTGCCGGGCAGCGTCTTGAATGCTTTGTCCCCGTACCCGACCGTGGTTACAGACATCACAGAGAGGTAAAAGGAGTCGAGCCACCCAAGCCGCTCCACAAAGCGGAGCACGCCAGTGCCGAGGCTGATGCAGAGCAGGACGACGAAGAGGGCAAGAGCGACTTTCATCCGTATCCTCATCCGCCCCTTCTTGACGTCGATGATGTAATTCTGGGCAATGCTGCGTCCATTCTGGCTTTCATCCTGATTTTTTTGATGCGTATACTTCTTGTCATCGATCTTGTTCAAGGCGGAGAGGATGAGGGACTCCTGGACGTCCAGCACGTAAGATACCGTCCCGGAGAGAAGGATGTCTACAAATCCGAAGCCGATGATGACGAACAAGACGCAGAAGATCTTAGCAAAGGCGGTGGAGGGGGTGATGTCGCCGTAGCCGATGGTGCACATGGTGACGATGCAGAAGTAGAGGGCGTCGACCACTGGATGGGTCTCCGTGCCTTGGAAATGGTGGTGATTGAAGGTGTAGACGGCGACCCCAAAGGCGAGGTAGGCGAGGAGGAGGAAGAAGGCCTGCTTGATAATGGACGGCCGATCGGGGTTGTGGGGATGATGGGAAGGGACGACGTCATTGATGGCGGACATGGCCGGCGCAGTGCGGGATCGGTGGAGGTTGATCTTCCAGTGGTCGGAAGAGGAAGGGTTAGGGTTGAGATTGTTGGAGGAAGATCCATCGGGTTGTTGGTCGGAGGCGGTGGCGAGGTGGCCGAAGATGAGGAGGTCTTTGAGGGAGGAAGCGGTGGCGGTGGTAGGGGTCGAGATGGGAATGGTGACTTCGCCGTCTTCAGGAAGAGGGCACAGTCCGGAGGAACGCGGAGTGGAGGAAGTAAGGGAGGGCCTCCGCTGGTGAACCGGCTGCGACGCCGGAGAGCCGGTTCTGATCGACAGCAACGGTTCTGTTTCCATGTGTTTGTGGAAATGCCTTCAGCAATGAGCTCCCCAAAACTACGATGCACAGATGGATACTTTAAAATTTACCCACCCGGAAAAATCTTTTTTTTAATATGTTTTTTTTGGAAATATTAATTTAGCAAGGAGTAGAATTATTGTTGTAAACGAGCTAATTATTTGATAAAGTAATCAAACTAGGTTAAATTAAGTTTAAAATGAACTAAATTCGTTGAAATGATTGTTTAATTTTGACTTGATTTTTTCTCTTAGTATAAATTTAGTTTAATCTTAATTTAAACTTAGTTTGAAATTTTTATATTTTAAATTTATTTGGTTAACTGTTGAATTTAATAATATAAATTTATTTATTTATTTTAATTTTTTTAAATTTTATTTAATATGTTGATAAAAGAGTTATTAATGAACATTGTTGATGAATAAATTTGATGTCGCGTGTGTAATATAATATATTGAAATCACATTGACCATTTATAATGAAATTATATTAATTAAAATATTTTAACATTAAAATACTAAAGTATAATCATTAGGGTAAAGTACCTGATTTTTGAAAATCTGAATTATTTGGGTCTTTGAAAATCCGAATTATTTGAATTTTCGAATGTCACTTCCCTATGAAAAAAATTAATTTAATTTAATATTATATTTATCTTAGTAAAAAAAAACTAAGAAACATATATTTTTTAAGATTGTCGGCATAAAATATTTATAAAAATTTCTTTGATGTTGTCAATTGTAAGATGTAGGACTAAAGAGAATTATATTTTTTTTATAAAACAATCAGAAAAAATTAATGATGAGAAAAATTCATAATAATATTAGTCTCGAATTTTATATCACTGATTATTTCATTTATGGAATTACTAATAAACCTTGAAATTATTTTTAGTATGAATAGAAAAAAGAATATTAACATAAATTTATTTTAGGCTTCATCAAAATTAATTAGTAAAATAAGGAGATTTTTAATAAAATAATAAAATATATTAAATAAATATAAATAAATTTTTATAAAGTTAAACATCAAATTTATTTAGGAACGTTTTATTCATTTTACAGTCCTATCTATCTAGAATCACGGACCGTCCTTTTAATCTCTGGATTTTGTAAAACACCAGAAAAACCCCTTGATTAATTAGTTACACCACAGAAGTATTGAATAGTTTTGAAAATCAAAGAAAATGGCGGGTTATTATGAAAACTAAAGTGATTGCCGCTTTTTTTTTTTCCAAGTATAAATAAATTCTCTGCTTTTGTTCATTCGAAATCCTCATCGTTTCCTTCTTTCGCTTCCTCCACAAGAAACAGAGAGCAGAGAGGTTCCAATGGCCGCCAGATTTCTTCATTGCTCGCTGCCAGTCTTATGGGCCAGAAAGTGGCCTCAAACAGAGCCCCGTCGCTCTTCCCCTCCGCCGTCTCTTGTCCTCAGGCCAGATGAGGGAGACTGCGCGCATCCTAGACCTCATGCTGTCGCGTTCCCCGCTCGCCCTTCGCGGCGGGGTTCCGCTGCTTCCTCCCCGATCGTCTCCTCTGCTGCCGATGCAGAAGCAAGAGCTGTATGCGATCTCATTCACTAGGCTAATGCTACTGCTTCTGCCTCCAACGACGCTGGGATAATAAATTTATTTAAAATAGTTTTAATTTTTAAATATTATTTTAATTTTTATTTTTTAGATAAGATTTTAATATTTTTATAATTATATATATCTATGAATATTTATAAAAAATTAATTCTCGATTGACCGCCCATAAATAGTACAATATTAGAATGACGCTTGAGAAATTCAACAACAAGTTATTGTAACATATTTTTTTTTATAAAAAAAATATTTTAATATTATATTTTATCTTAATTAAAATATCGAGAAAAGTATATGATCTGGTAATGATGAGGGGGCACACTAAGAATAGGTTAAAGTGATGAAGATCGGTTGACATGGAGGATAAGTTACGGCCGAGTGGACCAGTCCTTGCCAAGCGAACTAGTCATGACCAAGTCAATCAGTCATGGCTAAGCGCACCAATCACTATCAAGCGGACCAGTCATGGTTGAACGAGCCAATCACTATCGAGCGGATCAATCACTGTTGAGTAGACTAGTCAAGATCGGTCAGTTGGTGATGGCTCTGATAAGATATCTCTTCAAATCCCTTTGGGAGAATGTGCTACTAACACCAAGCATGACTTACAAACAAATCACACGACGAAAGCTTCTACTGTTCCATCATAAATTTGTATGTCATGTTAAGGTATAGTATCAAAAGTACTTTCTCGACAAGTTTTTCATAAAAAATTTGGGAAAATGTGCCCACTTGGGGAAGCATGCACGCAAGCTACAGGAGCTCTATATAAAGGGGGTCTAAGTACCGACGAAGATACGCGCACGTGCTATCTATTACTCGCATCTTCATTACTGTTGCTCCACATATTTTCCGATGACTAATTTGAGTGTCGGAAGGCCAACGCCGGGGACCCCTTCTCTGGTATGGCACTAATGATTCTTGTGTTGCAGGGCAAAGCTAGGTCTACATTCGGTCAACCCAGAGGCCACATCCCCGGCTAACCATCTCCACGACTTTCGGACATGATCATATTGGCGTTGTCTGTGGGAATGTAGCCTGCATCTGAAACATGAAAATGGAGGACATTGGACGACTCATCATCGTGACTTTAATAAAGGAGAAGCTGGATATGCTGATACAAGCTCGAGCTGCAATAATGGTGGAGCAGCAACAGCAGCAAGCACTAGCCAAGCGCCAAACACATGAGTCTGCGGGATCAGTAACAGGATAGCTAGCTGAAGGCAAAGACCGAGTGGATTATGCATCCGTTCAAGGGCAGAATAAGAGGTCAAACGACACATACGAGGATGTGCCCAATGCGCCAATCCCCTTCCATCGGGCACTATTCTAGACTCCATCGGAGGAACAGTGTCGAGCGAAGAAGGAACTAAGATCTTCTTTAGATGACGCGCCCGTCCGGGACGCGCGAAAAGGGAAAGCACCAAGGAATGACGATTCACCCGAGCGAATCAACCTACAGTTCTTCCAAGCGATATTAGGCGACCCTCTGCCAAGACACTACACCTCGCTGGTGATCGAGGAATACAATGGAAAAATTGATCCGAACGATCAGCTGGACAAGTTCGATAACGCGACAACGCTCCACCAGTACACCGATGGAGTGAAGTGTTGGGTCTTCCTCGCCATCCTTTCTAGATCGGCGCAACGTTGGTTTAGCTGCCAACCGATCGGATCAATTCACAGTTTTAAAGATTTCCGAACGGCGTTCTTACACCACTTCGCCAGCAGTCGCCGCTACTAAAAGACGAGTGTGAGTTTGTTCACGTTGAAGCAAGGATCCAAGGAGGCACTGAGGGCTTACATCAAGCGGTTCAACCAGGAGGCTATGGATATCCCATCGGTCTTCTCGGAAATACTAGTAAATGCCTTCTCACAGGGGCTTACCAAAGGAGAATTCTTCTGCTCCCTCATCCGAAGACCGCCAAAGACTTTGACCATCTACTCAGGAGGGTCACAGAATATATCAACGTGAAAGAAGCTCAGGTGACTTAGAAAAAGGAGGGACCTATTACTGATCCGAACGGCCAGGCCAAACGAGAGCCACCCCCACTTGTAGGAAGCCTTAGATAGGCCCGATTGAATCTTCTGTTGACCCAAGAGAAGAAAGCAGGTCGGGACGTGGATCAATCACCGACCAGGAGACATAGTCCATTATGTGACTACCACAAATCCCATCATCATTCTACCCACAAATGCCATCAGCACGCTATGAAGCTCCGACAAATGGTGGAGTCAAAAGGAGGTAATTAAAAGGTCATCCCGATGCTGCTCCCGAATGCCTTCACCAGAAACATAAGAGGGGAAATCTACTAGATGCTCGGACTAAAAGCCTGAACAACTTCACCATGTAATATCCGAGCGAGCTGAAATGACTTGTTGAGCGGGACGAAATGACTTGCTGTGGATCAAGGATGGTCTCTCGACTAATACTTATGAAATGAACTCCCAACCAGAATTGCTAAATCAGTAAGCTGCTCAGCTGGCATTCGGGTTCATACATCATGCCTCCCGCAGAAGGCCGGTCGGTTCATTCAGCCAGTCGGACCATATCTTAAAAATCCAAGGCACTCGAGTTCACACATCGTGCCTCCGAGATTCAAAGGCACTCGGGTTCATATACTGTGCCTTAGGGAATCAAAGGCATTCAGGTTCGTACACCATGCCTCCAACGGAAGGTCGATTGACTCATTTAGCCAGTCGAACAATAGCTTCAGAATTAAGAGCACTTGTGTTCACACACCGTGCCTCCAAGATTCAAAGGATCTCAGGTTCATACACCGTGCCTTGGGGAATCAAAGGCATTCAGGTTCATACACCATGCCTCCAGCGGAAAGCCGACCAGTTCATTTAGCCGGTCTAACCATATTCGCCAATTACAAGTATCTTAAGGCGAGCAACGACTATAAACCCTTGAATCAAAGACAACCGTAGCCAAACATCATCTATCAAGCCCTTGATATCCTGAGGGGAAGGAGTTCTGGGTTACACCAATAGTCCAGTCAGTGACTTGGCAACCTCCTTTGACTAGACTTAAGGGGAAGACTTGTGATCCGGTAATGACGAGGGTGCCCACCAAGGATATGCCAAAGTGATGAAGATCGGCTGACGTGGAGGACAAGTTATGTCCAAGCGGACCAGTCATTGCCGAGCGGACCAATCATGACCGAGCAGACCAGTCATAACTGAGAGGACCAGTCACTACCGAGTGGACCAGTCACTGCCGAGTGGACTGGTCAGTTGATGATGGCTCTGATAAGATATCTCTTCAAATCCTTTTGGAAGAATGGACCGCTGACACCAAGCATGACCTACAGGCGGATCGTGCGGCCGAAGTTTCCACTGTCCTATCAGAGATTTACATGCCTTGTTAAAGTAGAGTGTTAGAAGCACTTTTTCAGTAAGTCTTTTCATAGGAAACTTGGGAAAGCATGCCCACCTGGGGAAGTGGGCACGCAAGCTACAGGAGCTCTATATAAATGGGTGTTGTCTACTACTTGCATCTTCATTACTGTTGCTCCACATATTTTTCAGTGACCACCTTGAACGTCGGAGGGTCAACGTTGGAGACCCCTTCCTCGGCCCAACACTAATAATTCTTGTGTTGCAAGGAGAAGGTCTACATTCGGTCAACCGAGAGGCCACATCCTCGGCTAACCATCTCAATAACTTTTGGATAGGATCAGTATGCTTTTTAACATCACCGCCTTAGGGTATTTATAGAAACTTCTTTGCTCGTAATGTTTTCAATTTTAAGATGTGGGACAAAATAAAATTTTATATTACTAATTGATTAATGAGAAAAATTTTCAATAATACGCCATAGCTGCGTTTTGAATTCTAAATCCCTGATTAATTAATGAGAAAATATTCAATAATATGCCACAACTGAATCTCAAATTCTAAATCACTGATTGATTAATGAGAAAAATTCACAATAATACACTATAAGTATTGAACTCTAGATCCCTGATTGATGCGTTTATGAAAATTATTAATAAACCTTGGAATTATTCTCGATGTGAAAAAAAAATGATATTAACGTAATTTTATTTTGGACTTCAGCAAAATTAGTTAGTAAATGAGTTAGTATATATATAATGTGGATATAGAAGAGAGGGCCCCACAGGGATTTCGGGAGAGGAGGGGGCAAGGGCACAAAGGTCTTTTCATATTGGGAGGGTTTTTGTTTTAAAGAGGGCATTGTTCAAAGAGGAGAGGAGGTCTTCGGCTAGCTTCTTCCGCCACTGCCACCACAGCCGTGTAGGCAGACACTGCCTTCGCCTCATCGCCAACACCGGCCACCACTCCCCTCCTCCTTCTCCACGTCGATGCTGCCCAAGAGCACCGTCATCGCCTAATGCAAGCTGATGCCACCTCACGCATCGGTGTCACCTTCGCTGCTAAAATCCGCACACCATTCCCTCCGGTGTCCCTTCTAGCAACAACCGCCTCACTCACGAATGAGGACGCGGTTGCCGCCCTCCTCCCTCTCCAGCTACGATGCCTCTTTCCCTCTTCTCCTCTGCTCTCTCTCGACCAGGCCGCATCTAGCGGCCGCTGGCTTCACAACTGCCCTCGTTGCCTTGTCACAGGCACCACGCACCGTAGCCCCCCTTGAGGCAAGTGCCATGCGTTGTAGTCCCCCTCGTCGATAGCCTCCACATGCTAGCCATGACGACTCAATTAGCGTTATGACTAGCTCACCGGTCTATCAGAGGGCGCCTCCCTGGCCAAGGGTACATTCACCGTACTCATTCTTTATTCATTTCAGTATGCTACTATTAGCATGTTCCTTATATATTCGTGGGATCCACCTTGAGCATCAGGGTGCCAGGGACTGGGGAAATCCGGTCGCTGTCTGCTGGTAGCGTTGACCAGAGATCGTCTGATAACTTGATCAACATAAAAGACAGTTCATCATACCCTCCCCTCCGGGTTATAACAATTCAGTTAACATTTCAGCCACATCACACTGGCAATTCCGTCTTCTAAGATTCCTGGCAGGATCATATTTGGCGTCGTTTGTGGGAACTTAGCCTGATCTGGAACGTGAGATGAACGACGCTGGAAAACTCTTTGCTATCATTATAGTTCCGAAAGATTTCGACAAACATATTATATTCTTTTCCCAACTCCACGGGTATTCTGGAGTCGAAGGATCGAGTCAGATTATCAGCGGATCAGCAAACAATTTTTCTATTATATTCCTACTCACTCTACGAGTATTCGGGAGTCGAGGGACCTAGTTGGATCCTCAGTCGATCAGTAGGTTAGCTTTTCCATTATATTTCCTCTCTTGATCGCAGGATCTGTTATAGCTCCCCATTTAGAGACTAGGGGCCTTACTATCTGATCAGGAATTAGGGGATCGATTCCCCGATTGGATGTGTTATGGGCTTTGCTCCCTCATATTGCTACGAGCTCCGCTCCCATTGACATCAGGCTTCACCTCCCCCATTCGGGGTTAACCTATCACCACTAGTCTCAAACCGGAATATAGCCTCCGGGTTTCACACAGGGCTTGTCCAGACTCCCGAGCCACCGCCGGGTTATAAGCGAGCATGCTCTTGCGTCTCAAAATTATATAGCCCCCAGATTGCATATCGGGCTTATCCCAGACTCCCAAGTCACTGGCCAGGTTATAAGCAAGCTTGCTCTCATGTTTATATTTCAAACTCCCTAGTCGTTTGGTCGGGTTATACTTATGTTCCAAACTCCCGAGTAGCCAACCAAGTTATAAGCGAGCTTGCTCTCATGCTTATATCTCAGACTCCTGAGCTATTCGATCGGGTTATACTTATGTTCTAGACTCTCGAGTAGCTAAGTGGGTTATAAGCGAGCTTGCTCTATTTTAGACTCTCGATCCATTCGACCGGGTTATATTTATGTTCTAGACTCTCGAGTATCCAACTGGGGTATAAGCAAATTTGTTCTCATGTTTATATTTCAGACTCTTGAGCCATTCGGTCGGGTTATGATAGGGAGCCTTGGTAGCCGGCTTGAGGGAGTGAATAGCCCTGAAAAAAAATAACCTTCCTCGAACTTTAATAACTTAATTAACATTAACACTTGCATAAAAATAATTAAAAAACTATAATTAAAAAGAGGAGGCATAGTGGATTTATTTGGTTATAACCGGAGAGGTTGTTAATCCAAGGAAGATGAAAAGCTCAGTAAAAATCTCCTCTAGTTGGAGAAGCCTCTTACAGCAATTAAATCTCACAATTAGAAATCTAAACTCAAAAGGAAACACTAACAAGTGCTCTATCTAGACTTCTGGGACTAGGACTGTATTTATAAACCTGGTCGAGGTGCTTGGAAGGGTTCCAGGTGTTGTGATATGCCCGATGCGGTGTGTGCTAAAACACGTTTCGTAAACATGCGTAGTGAAAAATAAACAATAATAATTCCTAAATTATTACATCACACGCACCATGCGCATACAAGGATACAACATGCCAACCATGATCGCATAATTAAATTTTTACGGAAAGTAAATTTACGCTAGGTATACCTTATGGATGACCTGTAACAAGAAGGGCATCAACCATAGTGACGTTGTCAAACCTCGCCTCTATTCGTATCTGTTAGGACTGAAAAGTAGCTAGAGGGGGGGGGGGGGTGAATAGCTTCGCGTGTGCTCGTCGTGCTTCGTTGCTTGTTTCTTCAAAGTGATGCGCAGCGGAATACAAAGAAACAAACTACAACAATGCTAACAATAGGATTTTACTTGGTATCCACCTCACAAGAGGTGACTAGTCCAAGGATCCACGCACACACACACACCTCCACTAATAAACACTCCTTGTCGGTAACTACCGAAGGCGGAGAAGCCCTACAAGACTCTCAATACAAGTAGAAGAAAGGGTAGTAAAGAATAAGCAAAAGCTTACAAGAGATGCAGTAAAAACCCTAGCTTCTTCTTCTTCTCGTTGCAACTCGCCTCTTGACTTGGATGAACCTCCAAGAACCTTCAAGAACTGGCGGTGAGGAGCTTAGAGAGTGCTGGGGAGGAGCTGTGATGAATCTGGAATGAATCGGTGAAGTTCTACTGAAGGAACCGCACGCCAACAGCTATAAACGACGCCAACGGTCGAATCCCAATCGATTGGATTGCTCCCAATCGATTGGGGAGGCTTTGGATCGATCCACGGATCGATCCAGAGCGCCTCTGTGCTCTGGAGAAAATGCCTGGATCGATCCACGGATCGATCCAACGCTTATCGCGCGAACCAGCAGCGTCCCAATCGATCGGCTGATCGATTTGGACCTCTGGATCGATCCACGAATCGATCCAGAGGCTCTCTGTTCGCTGGGAAAGGCCTGGATCGATCCACTGATCGATCCATCTCCTGGATCGATCCACTGATCGATCCAGATCTTGGTTTTTTGCCCAAAACCAAGTCCCGAGCCTCTCAATCCAATATTCGGTCAACCTTGACCTATTGGTATATCATGCCTAGCATCTGGTCACTCCCTTGACCTGCCAGGACTCCCCACCAAGTGTCCGGTCAATCCCTTTGACCCACTTGGACTTTTCTCTTCGTGCCAAGTATCCGGTCAATCCCTTTGACCTACTTGGACTCTCACCAGATATCTGGTCAACCTTGACCCCTCTAGATTTCTCCTGTCTGGCTTCACTCACCAGGACTTTCCCAATTGCCTAGCTTCACTCACTAGGTCTTTCACCTGGCTTCACTCACCAAGATTTTCCTCCTGCCTAGCTTCACTCACTAGGACTTCCCAATTGCCTAGCTTCACTCACTACGTCTTTCACCTGGCTTCACTCACCAGGATTTTCCCTTCTGCCTAGCTTCACTCACTAGGACTTTCCTCCTGCCTAGCTTCACTCACTAGGACTTCCCAATTGCCTAGCTTCACTCACTAGGTCTTTCACCTGGCTTCACTCACCAGGATTTTCCCTTCTGCCTAGCTTCACTCACTAGGACTTCCTTTCTGCCTAACATCCCAGTTAGGACTTCCCAGTCAAGTATCCGGTCAACCTTGACCTACTTGCCTCTTTTTCATCCAACCTGATCAGACCCTGATCAGAGGGGAATTGCACCAGACAATCTCCCCAAATGCACAACCGCATTGTCAAACATCGAAACTCAAACCAAGACTCAAGCTTGGTCAACCAGGTCAGCCTTGACCTGAGGGATATTGCACCAACAATCTCCCCCTTTTTGATGTTTGACAATACCTCTTGTTAAGTTAGGAAATTAGGCTACTCTCATAGCCTCAACTCCCTTCATGCCAATATATGAATCCATAAGTTAAGTCCTTCATTCTCCCCCTAAGAGGGCAAACTCCCTCTAAGTAATGAAATCCTAACTTACTCCCTTTCATTCTCCCCCTATTGGCACACATCAAACCATGCCCCATTTTTGGGCACACATCAACAAATTCACTTGTTGAAAACTCTCCCCCTGAAGAGTTGCTCATCGTTGTTCACAACTTCACTTGTTGTGATCAACACGATAATGAAGATCTCATACCCTTCATTATCCTTAACTCTACATTCTCCCCCAATGTAGGCAAATGCCCATCCTTGAGCATTATCCACTTGAAACCACTTGAACAATGAGGATATCCACTCCCCATTAAAGTTTAAACGCTCAACCTTGAGCATGTTCTTAACGGAAGGTTAACCACCTTCCAAGGTTCATGAAAAATAATTTTCATATCTTTAAAGAGTCCCTCCCCCTAAAGACATGGTGGTAACTTCTGTCATTGCACCAACAATGACTTGGAATCCCCAAAACTTTAGGAAATCCAATTTTAGAAGTTTTGAGGTTCAAATATTCAAAATTTGAAATAAACCTCAACCTAAACTTCAACTTAGCCTTCCTTAACCATTCCATCCTTGTTTTCCACACGAAAACACCCTTTTTATGTATACAAATGTATTTTTAGGGGTTTGGAATGGTTTCCTAGACTAAAATAGGTTTAAAATGCTGAAAATAAGCTTTCCCAGCCAAAATCAGCATCTTCAATCGATTGGAGTTGGGTTCCAATCGATTGAACCCTGCTGAATCGATCCACTGATCGATTCAGTCTTCTTGGATCGATCGGCTGATCGATCCAGCGAGCTTCTGCTCGCGAGAAATGCCTTCTCAATCGATCGGCTGATCGATTGAGGTACTCCAGGCCATCCACTGATCGATTGGAGGCCTGAAATTGCTGAAATTCAATTTCAGCCAATTTCAGAAACCCCTAGAAAATTCTACAAAATTCCAAAAATCGTAAAAATTTGTGTAGACATTATTTAGGGTATATTTTATCATGGAAAAAATAGTTTTCTATGAAAATACATCATATTTTCAAAGATTGATACAAACTTGAGAACTTGCAAAAACTTTAGTGTTTTCTTCAAGTTTGTGTCTAACTATTCAATGGTGATTACTATCAAAAGATAGCCTTTACCAAGGTTTTCCAAAATCATTTTAAAAACATTTTTAAAATCAATATCCCACTATGTTCCTTGGGCTTAATGCACATGACTTGTACATTAGCTTTCCCAATGATGGGAAAACACATAACTATATGTTTTGATGAACTTAAAACTCAAGGAAATGCACTAACTCAGCATGTTGAGTTTTGTTCGTCTTCCTAACATCTCACTTGTATCTATTGTACATAAAACACATACAAGTCATCTTATAGGTCTTTGTGAGATGTTAATTTTGGTTTTGCTCTAACCTAGGGTTCATGCATATTTATCTAGGCATCTTGTGGATATTGACCATCCACCTAGGATGTCATTTGGTACGCCACTTGATGATAACTGCCATTTGTCCTTAATTTTGAGGAAATAACATAATGCATGATAATGTTATGGCATACATCAAAAAGAAATAATTTTCAAAAGAAAATATCCTATAACTACATGATGTATGAATGTCATGACATGGTATTTTTGAATTTTTCATAATAAAACATGAATGCAAACATAGACATGATGTCATGGCATATGATGGGCAAACAATCATGGAAAGATTTAGCATAAATAAAGTATACCTAGATTACATATCTAAGTATCTTTAACCACTTTTGCTAACTCAAAATATACCACTTGTTTTAACTTAAAACGTTAAACCTAGATTGCCCTAAATGCTTCAAAGAAATGCCAAAACCTAAATTGACATTTCTATTTCTCTTGATTTGTTTATGCCACTTAAAAATTAAGCATATCCTCAAATGTTGGCATATTCCATTTTCCCTCAAGAGTAATCACATAAATCAAGGTCCAGATTGCCTTAAATTTCTAAGAGAATACCAAAATCCCAAATTGGTATTTCTCTAGGTTTTCCCAATTTATGCCATTTAAGTTAAAATCAATTTTTCACCATTAGGCACATTTTACTCTTTCAAGGAGTAAATAATAATTCCATTTCATTTTCAAAAGTTAACAAAAACCTTGAAAATGCTCCTTGAGTGTCAATTTCCTCAAAGTTGGGTTAACTACCCTTCTTCTCAGAGTTGACACTCTCTAACCCATCTATGGGATAGAGAAAATGCTCCTAGGAACCCAAAACCTATTGGTGCTCCTTGGATACTCTAGGTATTCACTAGGGATAACTTCCCTAGATACCTTCCTAGTGACCTTGTTTGGTTTCTTAGAAGTCTTGGTCACTTTTGTTAGAGTGTATACTAAAAGCCTAGCTTTTGGTATAAACATTTATCTAGAAATAAGAATCACGTTGGTCAAATGTCTACATTTATGATAAATGTAGTTGTTCAATTAATTTATATTGTAGATAACATGGTGTGTGGTGTCACACACAGAGGATCATGTTATCAGTATCTTATAAATTATAAACAGTAGCTCACGACCATAATGGAAAGGAACAAACCATTGGAAGGTCGTAGTGTAATTAGGTATCAGTTTATCTTGACTGTATAATTACACTAGTACACTCAGAGTGTATTGAGTAGGACCATTTGAGGTCGTTTCTTTTATACTGACTTTATAAAGAAACAAAGACTTCGGTTATTATGGAAGTGTGTGCTCTTAATCCTAATATAATAACAAGCACATATATTTGATATTTATTTCTTTAATTTATCAATGGGTGAGATTTAGTTCGATGAATCAATAAGCCCGATAAGTTGGGAAATGATATCACTTATAGTGTGTGTTGTTGATTATAGAAGGAAACTGTGTCCTAGTGATCTAGGTTGAGAATGTCCCCAAGAGGAGCTCATAAGGATTATCATGTTAAACCCTGCAGGTGGATTTAGTCCGACATGACGATGAAGTTGAGTGGTACTACTCTTGGAGCTAGATATTAATTAAGTGAGTTGTCAGTAACTTACTTAATTAGTGGACATTTGTTATCTTAAACACAGGGAGACTAACACACTCATAATAAGAAGGAGCCCAAAATATAATTTGGGATTGGTGCGGTAGTTCAATAATAGTTCTTTAGTGGAATGAATTATTATTGATGAAATTAAGTTTTGTGTTCGGGGCGAACACGGGATGCTTAATTTCATCGGGAGACCAAAACCAATTCCTCCTCTCGGTCCCTATCGTAGCCTCTAGTATATAGAGATTTATACCCACCATATACCCACCTTCTTACCCATCCAATGGGGCCGACCAAGCTAGCTTGGAACCCAAGCTAGGGCCGGCCAAGACCAAGTGGATGAGTCATGTAGGTGGCCGGCCAAAGCTTGGGTCCCAAGCTTAGGTGGCCGACCACTAGAATATTAAAAGGATTTTTATTAAAATTATTTCTTATGTGGATATCATGATTTTAAAAGAGAGTTTAAAAATTAAAAATTTCCTTTTATAACTTTCTACAAAAGATTAAGAGAAGAGATTAATCTCTTTCCTTATTTGTAGATTAAAAGGATGGTTTTAATTTTTGGTAAAAACTTTCCTTATTTGTAAATCATCTACATGTTTAAAAGAGAGTTTAAAATTTGAAATCTTTCCTTATTTATTGATTAAAGGAGGATTTAAAATTTTAAGAAAACTTTCCTTTTTAACCATGTTCATGATTTAAAAGAAAGTTTAAAAATTAATAATTCTCTTTTATTAGTTTCTACAAAAGATTGAGAAAAGATTTGATATCTTTCCTTATTTGTAGATTAAAAGAGATTTTAATTTTTAGAGATAACTTTCTTTTTATATATCCACATGTTTAAAAGAAAGATTTTAATTAAATTTTCTTTTTATAAACCAATCATGAAGGGATTAAATTATTGAAGAAATTTTATAAATTTCTGGAGACAAATTAGGAAGTTTTAATTAATTAAAACTCTCCTTGTTTGTAGCTTTGGTGTGGCCGGCCATGTAAATTGAGAAAAGGAAAATTGTTTTTAATTAAATAAATTTTTCCTTTTCATGGAAAAAGAATTAAGGAAGTTTTTAATTAAATTTCCTTATTTGCCAAGACCAAGGATTATAAAAGAGGGGGTAGAGGAGGCTTCAAGGCTAACGACTCTATTCTATTTTTCTCCCTCTTTTCCTTGGTGGTGTGGCTGGCCCTTCCTTCTTCTCTTCTTCTTCTCTTTGTGGCCGAACCTCTTCATGCTCATGGAGTTTTAATTGGTGGCCGGATCTAGCTTGAGGAAGAAGGAGAGAAAGCTTATATCCCTAGGAGCTTGGTTGGTGGAAAAGATCTTCATCTTTTGGAAGTTTTGTGCTTGGCCGAAATTTGAAGAAAGGAGAAGGTGCTTTGGTGGTTTCTCATCTCGGAAGATCGTTGCCCACACAACGTCCGAGATTAGAAGAGGAATACGGTAGAAGATCAAGAGGTCTTTCTAAAAGGTATAACTAGTAATTTTTCTTTCCGCAGCATACTAGTTATTTTTGGAAATTATACCAAATACAAGAGGCATGCGATTCTAGTATTTCGAATATATTTTTCGATGTTGTGTTCTTTTGTTTTCTTTTTCCTTGTGATTTGATTGTTCTTTTCGGTTAACCTAAAGTTATTTTAGGAAATTAAATATTAGCTTTCCATAAAAGGTTTTGTCTAGTCGGTGGTGGTTGCTCCCATATCCAAGAAGGCCATGTGCCTCGCCACGTCAGTACTGGGAACCAATTATGGAAATTAATATTTAATGGAATTAATAACTTAAGGTGATTTGGGTCGAACGTGTTAAGTTCCGCAGGAGACCCAAGTCAAAACCTAAAAGAACGAATAGATTAAGTTTTGGATCAAACGTGTTAAGTTCCGCAGGCGATCCAAAATTTAATTTAAAAGAACACATGGTAGCTAGGAAAAGGTTCAGACCTTTGTACAAAATTTTTGTACAGTGGAACCTCTAGGTTTTCCGAATAGCAACCAACAATTGGTATCAGAGCTAGGGTTTTGCCTCTGTGTATTTGGTATTAGTTTAATTATGCACATGTCATACATAATTTAGGCAGGATAATAGTAGGATGTGCTAATTTTGTGGATGCAGGATCCAACTATTATGGCTTTTAGTTATTATGTGTGTGATTGGACCCTTGGATATGTCAAGGGCATTTATATGTGTATACATGATTGTATTATAAAATACAGCAGGAGCTGTATTTAGTTTTATTAGGATTTTGTTTTTGATCTAGATACATGTGCATTCCTTTTATGGAATATAGGATCAAAAATGTAAAATTCTATTTATGTCGCGGATCGAATCTTGCAAAGCGTGAAACCTTCTAAGGACCAGAGGCGCAGCGGAACTAGGATCAAGATGGATGCGACAGCTAGACCCGGTGGCGGTGGCCAAATATGGCAGCAGCTTGGGATGACAACACACGGAGGACAACTAGAGATAAAAGCCATAATAGTTGAAAATTAGATTTTCTATTTATTGCTTTTATATTGTGCTGTGTGTGCATGTTAGTTTACAAGTTTAGTAGGCTAGCATAGTTAAAATTCCTCATTCATAAATAACTAAGTGGGAGAGAGATTTTTAAGTAAATCCCATGGTCTCCATTACTGGTTTGTAAGTGATGCAAACAAGCTTGCGCGTTGGCTCTGAGTGCCTTCCTCCATAACGGATGAGCTTGTTTGCAGATCACTAGAACAGACTTCCATTTTTGGATGACTATAGGAAGTTAATTAAGAGTGTGTGATCTTCCCCAACGGAAGGGGCATAATCTTATTAATGGACTTAGTGTCAAGTAATGGTATACACTTAGACACATCTAATAGTATCCTCCCCATCGGAGTCACTGCTATTATTTGTGTGACCAAATGAAACCAATTATTAATTTGTCATAAAACTAGGTTGACAAGATAATAAAATTAAAGGGTTAAAACCCCTCTTACAAATGATTGATTTTGTATACGTCCACACTAACGTGGCATACAAAATTAACGGTGTTTGAGATAATTTTATTTGTCATAAAGTTACGTTGACAAGATAATTAATGGGTAAAACCCTCCTCTTACAAATGTTGATTTTGTATACGTCCACACTAACGTGGCATGCAAAATTCACAGTGTTTTGAGGTGTTGGTAAATTTAAATAGTATTGTTAGAGGAATCAATATTATTTTAAATTTAGAGTCTTGACCAAATATTTGATTAAAGATAGACCAACTATTAATTTTATTCGTCATAAAGAAAAGTTGACGAGATAATAAAATTAATGAAATCTCCTCTTCAATTTTGTATACGCAAAATTTATGGAGATTTTAAGAAGTTGATCTTGACCAAATATTTTTGTGATTCTTAGGATGTTTGTCAATCCCTAGTAGTCATACTAAAGAAAAAGACTTAGTAGTCCCAATTGTAATGATTGGAAATAGGACTTGGACATTAAGGTAGACTGTCTTCTTAGAACTAAGAACAATTTAAGTGTATTTAATTCATTAGTTGAAACATGTCTAGTGGTGTTATCTACCAGAACCTGGAGTGTAGATACAAGATGCCATTAATCATGTCTGCAATTCATTGCAGGGTTCCAGGAAACCCGACAACTAAATGAAAGGTAAATCACCGTCCACATGGGCACTACTGTAAAAGTGGTAGCTGTTGCAGTGGGAGATGTTTATCCTTTGATAAGAATAAAATATGGATTTTAAGTAATTGTCTTTACGTACCAAGTTTAGAAAGAACCTGATTTCAGTTTCTAAACTATTATAGATATTGTGTCTATTTTGATAACAAAGTTGTTATCAAGAAAAATAGGGAAGTTATCTATTCTGGTATGATGGTTGACAATTTATAATCCAATAACTCCCACGATGCAACAAATGGAAATTAGTAACACATCTTCTAATTTTAAGAGAAAGCAACCTTCGGAAATGAACCAATTATATCTTTGGCATCTAAAGCTAGGTTATACTTGAGTAGGATTCATTGGTAGCTGATGAACTTTTGGGTTCATTAGTAGTGGAAATCTTTCCAACCTGCGAGTCTTACTTGGAAGGAAAATAACCAAGGAGCTTTTAAGTCTAAGGGGTATGGAGCCAAAGATATATAGGAATTGGTTCATTCTGATTTGTGTGATCCTATGAGCATCCAGGCAAGAGGTTGTTTCAAATATTTCATCTATTTTATAGACAACTATTTGAGATACGGATATATTTACTTGATGTGCCGCAAGTCTAAGTGCTTTGATTAGTTCAAAGAGTACGAGGCTGATGTGGAGAAATGACAAAGTAAAAATATCAAGACACTACGGTAAGATCGTAGTGGCAAGCACCTCTTGGGAGAATTTAGGAGTCATTTATCAGAAGTAGGGATTCAATCCCAACTAACTGCATCTGGTACACTCCAACAGAATGGTGTAGTAGAAAGAAGGTAAAGGACTCTTATGGAATAATTAGATAGATGATGAGTTATTCAGAAAATTACCAAATTTGTTTTAAGGATAAACTCTGAAAACGAAAGTGAACATAGTACCTTCCAAGTTAGAACTCTCTACTCATATAGAATTGCTGAATAGGTGAAAACCTATTTTGAAGCATATTCGGATTCGGGTAATCCAGCACATATGAGAGACAATGATAAGTTGGATAGGAGTTCACTTGTTTGTAAGTTATCCTAGATAAACAAAAGTAGGTTAATAGTCTTAAAAATCAGAAAGTCATTGTTAGCATCAATGACTGATTTTTAGAAAAGGACTATATAATGAACCACGTGCTCATAAGTAAATTTGTTCTTAAGGAAATAATAAAGGACATGTCTAACCTAGTACCAACTGTACAAGATGAGATACCACAAGAAAACTACAACACGTATCACAAATGATACACAATTGCAGAAAGTGCCTTGTCGTAGTGGGAGGGTTGTTAGGCAACCTAAATAGGTCATGTTTTGGGAGAGTTTTTGGACTCGATCCCTGAAGGACATAAACCTGATCTCCGGACATATGACAAAGCACTCCAAGATAAATATGCAGCATCTTGGCAAAGAGTAATGAATAATAGAATTAGAATATATGTATTCTAATAAAATCTGGAAGCTTGTAGAACCACCAAGTGGTGTAAAAGCCTTTGGGTGTAAAAGGTCTATAATAGGAAAAGAGGGATAGACAGGAAGGTAGAAACCTTCAAAGCAAGGCTAGATGAAAAAGGAAACTTTTTCACTGGTAGCCATGCTTAAGTCTATTCGGATTCTTTTATCTATTTGGCAAGTGGATGTCAAGACAACATTCCTTAATGGAAGTCTTTAAGAAAACATCTATATAAAGCAACCAGAAGGGTTCATTGCAAAGGGCTAAGAGCATCTTGTGTAAGCTCAATCAGTCTATGGACTGAGGCAAAGCTTCAAGGTCTTGGAACATCCGGTTTATCAAAGTAATCCAGATCTATGGATTTAGTAACCGGATAAGTCTTGTGTATACAAAAGATGTGATGGAAACGTGGTGATATTTCTTGTACTATACTTAGATAACATTTTTGGTAGTTGGAAACAATATCAAAATGTTGTCAGAAGTAAGGGTATGGTTGTCCAAACAATTCGATATAAAGGACTTGGGAGAATGTATATATTCTTGAGATCAAAGTAATAAGGGATCGCAAGAAAAGAATATTTTACTTATCCCAAGCTTCATACATCAGAAAAATCCTTGCCCGTTTTAAGCATACAAAACTCCAAGAAAGGTTTCTTACCTTTTCAGGATGGAGTAACTTTATCTAAAGATATGTCTCTGTAGACATCAAAGGAGATAAAGGAAATAAAGGCAGTTCTTTATGCTACGGCTGTTGGAAGCCTAATGTATGCTATGCACGAGATCAGAAATCTGTTTTGCCAAGGGCATAGTTAGCAGATATCAAAGTAACCCTGGACAAGGATAGTGGACTGCAATAAAGCATATATTAAAGTACCTTAGAGGCGCTAGAGATTATATGCTAGCTTACAAGGTAGTTAATTTGGTCCCTGTGGGTTGCACGGATTTTGACTTCCAATCGGATAGGGATAATAATAAGTCAACCTCGGGGTTTTGTGTTTACTTTAGGAGGTAAAGTCATAACTATGGAAGAGTGATAAGCATAGGTGTTTTTCTGGACTCCACCATAGACTCTTAGTATATGGCAAACCTCTGAGGTAGCCATAAAAGCTGAATGACTCAATAACCTCAAGATAGACTTAGATATGATTTCTGGTTTGTCCAAAGATTATTACAATTTATTGTAATAATGTTGGTGCAGTAGCAAACTCGAAGAAACCATAAGTCTATAAGGCAAGTAAACACAATAGAGCGCAAGTACCACCCAATACAAGAAATCGTATAAACGAGGAGAAGTTGTTGCCGCCTAGATTGCATCAGGTGATGACCTATAGATCCTTCCACTGAGGTCCTTAAGGCAAGAGCTTTTGATGGACATGTTGAAGGGTTAGGAATCAGATGTATGGCAGCATATATAGCAGCTTAGTCTTTTATTATAAGTGGGAGATTGTTAGAGTGTATACTAAAAGCCTAGCTTTTGGTATAAACATTTATCTAGAAATAAGAATCACGTTGGTCAAATGTCTACATTTATGATAAATGTAGTTGTTCAATTAATTTATATTGTAGATAACATGGTGTGTGGTGTCACACACAGAGGATCATGTTATCAGTATCTTATAAATTATAAACAGTAGCTCACGACCATAATGGAAAGGAACAAACCATTGGAAGGTCGTAGTGTAATTAGGTATCAGTTTATCTTGACTGTATAATTACACTAGTACACTCAGAGTGTATTGAGTAGGACCATTTGAGGTCGTTTCTTTTATACTGACTTTATAAAGAAACAAAGACTTCGGTTATTATGGAAGTATGTGCTCTTAATCCTAATATAATAACAAGCACATATATTTGATATTTATTTCTTTAATTTATCAATGGGTGAGATTTAGTTCGATGAATCAATAAGCCCGATAAGTTGGGAAATGATATCACTTATAGTGTGTGTTGTTGATTATAGAAGGAAACTATGTCCTAGTGATCTAGGTTGAGAATGTCCCCAAGAGGAGCTCATAAGGATTATCATGTTAAACCCTGTAGGTGGATTTAGTCCGACATGACGATGAAGTTGAGTGGTACTACTCTTGGAGCTAGATATTAATTAAGTGAGTTGTCAGTAACTTACTTAATTAGTGGACATTTGTTATCTTAAACACAGGGAGACTAACACACTCATAATAAGAATGAGCCCAAAATATAATTTGGGATTGGTGCGGTAGTTCAATAATAGTTCTTTAGTGGAATGAATTATTATTGATGAAATTAAGTTGTGTGTTCGGGGCGAACACGGGATGCTTAATTTGGAGACCAAAACCAATTCCTCTCCTCGGTCCCTATCGTAGCCTCTAGTATATAGAGATTTATACCCACCGCATACCCACCTTCTTACCCATCCAATGGGGCCGCCAAGCTAGCTTGGAACCCAAGCTAGGGCCGGCCAAGACCAAGTGGATGAGTCAAGTAGGTGGCCGGCCAAAGCTTGGGTCCCAAGCTTAGGTGGCCGGCCACTAGAATATTAAAAGGATTTTTATTAAAATTATTTCTTATGTGGATATCATGATTTTAAAAGAGAGTTTAAAAATTAAAAATTTCCTTTTATAACTTTCTACAAAAGATTAAGAGAAGAGATTAATCTCTTTCCTTATTTGTAGATTAAAAGGATGGTTTTAATTTTGGTAAAACTTTCCTTATTTGTAAATCATCTACATGTTTAAAGAGAGTTTAAAATTTGAAATCTTTCCTTATTTATTGATTAAAGGAGGATTTAAAATTTTAAGAAAACTTTCCTTTTAACCATGTTCATGATTTAAAGAAAGTTTAAAATTAATAATTCTCTTTTATTAGTTTCTACAAAGATTGAGAAAAGATTTGATATCTTTCCTTATTTGTAGATTAAAAGAGATTTTAATTTTTAGAGATAACTTTCTTTTTATCCACATGTTTAAAAGAAAGATTTTAATTAAATTTCCTTTTTATAAACCAATCATGAAGGGATTAAATTATTGAAGAAATTTTATAAATTTCTGGAGACAAATTAGGAAGTTTTAATTAATTAAAACTCTCCTTGTTTGTAGCTTTGGTGTGGCCGGCCATGTAAATTGAGAAAAGGAAAATTGTTTTTAATTAAATAAATTTTTCCTTTTCATGGAAAAAGAATTAAGGAAGTTTTTAATTAAATTTCCTTATTTGCCAAGACCAAGGATTATAAAAGAGGGGGTAGAGGAGGCTTCAAGGCTAACGACTCTATTCTATTTTTCTCCCTCTTTTCCTTGGTGGTGTGGCTGGCCCTTCCTTCTTCTCTTCTTCTTCTCTTTGTGGCCGAACCTCTTCATGCTCATGGAGTTTTAATTGGTGGCCGGATCTAGCTTGAGGAAGAAGGAGAGAAAGCTTATATCCCTAGGAGCTTGGTTGGTGGAAAAGATCTTCATCTTTTGGAAGTTTTGTGCTTGGCCGAAATTTGAAGAAAGGAGAAGGTGCTTTGGTGGTTTCTCATCTCGGAAGATCGTTGCCCACACAACGTCTGAGATTAGAAGAGGAATACGGTAGAAGATCAAGAGGTCTTTCTAAAAGATATAACTAGTAATTTTTCTTTCCGCATCATACTAGTTATTTTTGGAAATTATACCAAATACAAGAGGCATGCGATTCTAGTATTTCGAATATGTTTTTCGATGTTGTGTTCTTTTGTTTTCTTTTTCCTTGTGATTTGATTGTTCTTTTCGGTTAACCTAAAGTTATTTTAGGAAATTAAATATTAGCTTTCCATAAAAGGTTTTGTCTAGTCGGTGGTGGTTGCTCCCATATCCAAGAAGGCCATGTGCCTCGCCACGTCAGTACTGGGAACCAATTATGGAAATTAATATTTAATGGAATTAATAACTTAAGGTGATTTGGGTCGAACGTGTTAAGTTCCGCAGGAGACCCAAGTCAAAACCTAAAAGAACGAATAGATTAAGTTTTGGATCAAACATGTTAAGTTCCGCAGGCGATCCAAAATTTAATTTAAAAGAACACATGGTAGCTAGGAAAAGGTTCAGACCTTTGTACAAAATTTTTGTACAGTGGAACCTCTAGGTTTTCCGAATAGCAACCAACAACTTTTTCTAGGTCAACTCTAGGGATTGCTTCCCTTGTAACCTTCTTTGTGACTTTCTTAGACTTCTTAGAAGTCTTAGTCACATTTGTTGCAAAAATACTCTTAGGGATAACTTCCCTTGTATTTTTGGCTTGACCACTAGACCTAGGGTTGGTTCCATAACTATATGGAACCCTATGGTAAGAGATTACATCCTTCTTAGCCTTTGGTTTGTATCCCAAACCCCTATGGCCATTAGATGACCTTTGTGCTCCTAGACCTAGGCTATGCTCATTTTGCCCTTTTAGGATATTTTCCATCCTTTTTAGGGTCTTTTCCATTTTATCAAGCCTTGACCTCAAGACTTGATTTTCTATCACTAAGTCCTTAGTTTTTGGTTTTCCATTAAATTTATGAGCATTTTTATTTCTAGGCTTGTAGCTAAGGTCCTTAGTGTGATTGCCTAGATTTTTATCTACCTTCCTAATCCTAGGTGTGGTAGTTTTAGCATGGTACGCTACATTATTTTCCTTAATTTTACCATGCTCTCTATTCTTATGGTAAATAGCATTAAAATGATATAAGTTAGAACTAGCATGCTTTTTACCATAATGTAAAGGGATAGGCTCAATAAAAGTTACCTTCCTTTTTACCTTAGAGGCTCCCCCTTGACTTGAGCTTCCTCCTTGAGCCTTGACCATCTTCTTCCCCTTAGGGCATTGACTCCGGTAATGCCCCTGTGTATTGCAAGAGAAGCACACAATGTGCTCCTTGCTCTTCTTTGTTCCGGGATGGTCTCCTTTGGCTTCTCCTTGCCCTTAGGTGCCACTTGGCCCTTCTTCTTGGCCAATTTAGGGCACTTGCTTTTGTAGTGCCCATGTTCCCTACATTCAAAACATATAATATGATTCTTATTATTAATTGAACTATTTATACCTTCTTGTGTAGGGGTGGCACTTGCTCCTCCATTTGATATGAATGTAGAGGCTTCCTCTTGATCCGAAATCGATTTCCCTCCAATTGATTTATCTTGACTTGTGGAGGTGGAAGCTTCTTCATCCTCTTCTTCTCTTGACCCGGATGTGGAGGATTCTCCTTCTTCTTGATCCGGTGTCACCAAGAGTTGCTCCCCCTCAATCCTAGAGGTGGAGGCTTCACCTTCTTCTTCATCCTCTTGTACATGAAACAAGGAATATGCTCCTTCCTTGCTCTTTTGATTACACTCCCTTGAGAATGAAGCTTCTTGGATTTCCTCTTCTTCGAAAGTTGAGCATCTCTCAACTTCGGAGTCCTCCTCTTGATCTTGCTCCAATGAGTCACCCTCTTTGGATTCTTCTTGGTTAGGTACAGTGGAGGGGATCTCATGAGCCTTTTCCAATTTGCTCCATAGCTCTTTGGCATCTTCAACTTCTCCAATTTTCTCCAAGATGTTGCTCAACAATAGATTGACCAAAAGCTTGGTCACTTTGCCATTGGCCTCACATCTTTGGATTTGTTCTTGGCTCCATTTGCTCCTTTTGAGAACTTTGCCCTTTGAATTCCTTGGAGCCTTAAAACCTTCCATTAGAGCAAACCATTGCTCTATCTCCATCATCAAGAAATTTTCAATTCTTGATCTCCAAGAATCGAAGCTTGTGGATGTGTATGGTGGAGCCACCCTTGTATCAAATCCAAGTCCATCTTGGAATTGCATCTTGAAGTTGAGCTTCTTGAATTCTTTGACTTTGATGAATTTGCTCCAACTTCTTCACCCTCTAGCTTTGCTTGTTATGTTTGCCCCTTCCGGCGGTGATTCCGGTGAAGAGCAACCTGGCTCTGATACCACTTGTTAGGACCGAAAAGTAGCTAGAGGGGTGAATAGCTCGTCGTGCTTCGTTGCTTGTTTCTTCAAAGTGATGCGCAGCGGAATACAAAGAAACAAACTACAACAATGCTAACAATAGGACTTTACTTGGTATCCACCTCACAAGAGGTGACTAGTCCAAGGATCCACGCACACACACACACCTCCACTAATAAACACTCCTTTTCGGTAACTACCGAAGGCGGAGAAGCCCTACAAGACTCTCAATACAAGTAGAAGAAAGGGTAGTAAAGAATAAGCAAAAGCTTACAAGAGATGAAGTAAAAACCCTAGCTTCTTCTTCTTCTCGTTGCAACTCGCCTCTTGACTTGGATGAACCTCCAAGAACCTTCAAGAACTGACGGTGAGGAGCTTAGAGAGTGCTGGGGAGGAGCTGTGATGAATCTGGAATGAATCGGTGAAGTTCTACTGAAGGAACCGCACGCCAACAGCTATAAACGACGCCAACGGTCGAATCCCAATCGATTGGATTGCTCCCAATCGATTGGGGAGGCTTTGGATCGATCCACGGATAGATCCAGAGCACCTCTGTGCTCTGGAAAAAATGCCTGGATCGATCCACGGATCGATCCAGCGCTTATCGTGCGAACCAGCAGCGTCCCAATCGATCGGCTGATCGATTTGGACCTCTGGATCGATCCATGGATCGATCCAGAGGCTCTCTGTTCGCTGGGAAAGGCCTGGATCGATCCACTAATCGATCCAGATCTTGGTTTTTTGCCCAAAACCAAGTCCCGAGCCTCTCAATCCAATATTCGGTCAACCTTGACCTATTGGTATATCATGCCTAGCATCTGGTCACTCCCTTGACCTGCCAGGACTCCCCACCAAGTGTCTGGTCAATCCCTTTGACCCACTTGGACTTTTCTCTTCGTGCCAAGTATTCGGTCAATCCCTTTGACTTACTTGGACTCTCACCAGATGTCTGGTCAACCTTGACCCCTCTGGATTTCTCCTGCCTGGCTTCACTCACCAGGACTTTCCCAATTGCCTAGCTTCACTCACTAGGTCTTTCACCTGGCTTCACTCACCAGGATTTTCCTCCTGCCTAGCTTCACTCACTAGGACTTCCCAATTGCCTAGCTTCACTCACTACGTCTTTCACCTGGCTTCACTCACCAGGATTTTCCCTTCTGCCTAGCTTCACTCACTAGGACTTTTCTCCTGCCTAGCTTCACTCACTAGGACTTCCCAATTGCCTAGCTTCACTCACTAGGTCTTTCACCTGGCTTCACTCACCAGGATTTTCCCTTCTGCCTAGCTTCACTCACTAGGACTTCCTTTCTGCCTAACATCCCAGTTAGGACTTCCCAGTCAAGTATCCGGTCAACCTTGACCTACTTGCCTCTTTTTCATCCAACCTGATCAGACCCTGATCAGAGGGGAATTGCACCAGACAATCTCCCCAAATGGACAACTGCATTGTCAAAGATCGAAACTCAAACCAAGACTCAAGCTTGGTCAACCAGGTCAGCCTTGACCTGAGGGATATTGCACCAACAGTATCCACGCCGAGCTCCTCAAGACAACTCCTTGAATACAAGCCTCTACTTCGGAAGTTACTAGCCACGAGCGAAGAAGTTGGATCAAGAGAAAGAGAAAGAGAAGCACACAAGAGAGAGTTTTCTCCCTTGTGGTGGTCACGACAACAAGGGGAAAGGCTTCCCCTTGATGGCGGTGACAAAGAGAGAGGAGAGAGGAAGAGGAGAAGAGAAATTGAGTTAAGGTTTTCTAAAACCTTACAAGCCAATTAATGATCTTATATATATAATCTTCTCTCAATCATATCAATATATAACCCTCATTAATGAGTTGGATTAGAAAGCCCAAATCCAACCCATTATCCCTTAACCAAAATTAGTTCATTAACCCCTTGGTTTGGTTCACAACCAAACTAAATTGGTTCATGACTAATTCATGATTAAACCAAATATGGCTAACTCTTCCATAAGAAATGTGACACATCTGTGCTTTTACTGTGACAAATATTTTCATATTTATCTTATATATGGTCCAACCAAATATCTATCTCTTGATCTAAGAATCCTATTCTTAACTTGTTTTACATCTTTTAGAGACCCATTAGTGCGTGTGACCCAATAGGTTCTCAGTTTATCTTGGTCGTCCATAATTAACTACTTAATTATTGAACGATCATGAGTGACACCTAGTAGTATATCATGATCTCCAATTAGCCAGAAAATCATAGTTTATTTTAGAATTAATTCTAAACCCTTCAACAGCTACAGTGAGTCGTGCCTTGTTCCTTTCACTCATCTTATACCCACTTGGTTTAGGACATGGTCTATATATCTTGTCTCCACTAGGCTGACTACGTCACACCTAACCCAAGTAATACGTTCTCGTTCTGCGGATTCAAATTACTCGTACATGTGTATAAGAGTCTCGCACTCTTAACATGTGATGCTTTGGCCAAAGACTTTGAGTAATAATATTAATGAGTGACTATATGGGATATGTCTCCTCGCAAGGAGCGGTGAATCCTCTACGGGCTATCCAAACACTTTCGGGCACTTCAACTTATACCCAATCATCTCAGTTCCACACCTCAATGAGATGCTTGCTTAAGATGTCAAAGTATAAGTCTTCATGACCAAGATGACTTGTATGCCTCAAGTAGAAGGAAACTTGCACTCGTGCTATAGTAAGAACTTCACAGACATATTTTTATATATGTAAAAAACCATATGAAATCTTATAGCGAGTACTCTAATGAACTAGTTACTATAACCAACATCCACATTTAACTCTCGACATCCTAATGTCTCCAGCCAGTGAGAAAATAGTTGTTTGGCCGAACCAAGTAGTATAACTCATGCTAGTCTTATATAATTGATGGTGTCTGAATACAACGACTAGGGAAATTTAATATATTCATAATTGCACATGTAGAGATAATCACTAGTTACGTTCCAATCACAAATTCTCTCATGCTATGAATTATATTACGAACATTCGGTAAATGATTTTAATATAATCAAACATATAATATGAACTCAAATAGTGAATCTATACTTATCAAATAAATAGAAAAAAAACATAAGGCGATTGCCTTGGGACATCCCTCAAATTCTAACACTCCCACTTAGCCTAAAGTTAATCGCCATGGTGTCCTAAATTGTAAGCATAGACGTGACTCTCAAACTTTCTTTGTTGTAGAGCCTTTGTCAAAGGATCCGCTAGATTCCTTTCAGTGGGAATTTTCTCGAGTTGTATTTCTTTCCTACTAATGATCTCCTTGATTAGATGATAACGGTGAAGCATATGTTTTGATCGCTGATGAGACCTTGGTTCCTTTGCTTACGCAATGGCTCTAGTGTTGTCATAGTAAATAGGTAATGCTTCAACAATGGATGGAACCACTCCAAGTTCAGTAATGAACTTCTTGATCCAAACCGCTTCCATTGTTGCTTTTGAAGCTGCAATGTATTCCGCCTCACAGGTAGAATTTGCAATAGTGTATTACTTGGAACTTTTCCAACTAACTGCGTCTCTATTTAATATGAATATGAATCCAGATTGGGACTTAGAGTTATCCTTGTTCGTCTAGAAACTAGCATATGTATATCCGCATATGGTTATATCACCATCTTCATAAACCAAGAACATATCCTTAGTTCTTCTTAAGTACTTAAGGATCATCTTGACATCCACCCAATGATCCATTCCTGGATCAGACTAGTATATGCTCGTAACACTCAGATCATATGATACATCAGATCTTGTACATAACATAGCATATATGATAGATCCTATTGCAGACGCATAAGGTATCTTATCCATGCAAATCCTCTCGTCTTCTGTTTATGGGCACATAAACTTCGAAAGTTAAATTCCATGTCTCATAGGTATGAAACCTTTCTTGGATTCAGATATGCTAAATCGTTTTAGCACTCTGTCTATATATGTCGACTATGAAAGACTAAGCAACCTTTTCGATCTATCTCTATAGATTTTCATTCCGAGGATGTAAGTTACTTCTCCCATGTATTTTATGGAGAACATATTAGACAACCAAACTTTTAACTGATTGTGGAACTGGCATATCATTTCTTATAGGTAATATGTCATCAACATATAATATTAGGAATACGACTACACTCCCACTAACCTTTTGATACACACAAGCTTTATCTAGATTTTGTGAGAATTCAAACTGTTTGATCGCCTCATCAAAATGGATATTCCAACTCTTGGATGCTTTCATTAGTCCATAAATAAACCATTGAAGCTTGCATACTTTATTCTTATTGACAAATGTGAAGCCTTCCGGTTGTGTCATATGCACATCCTCGAGCAGATTTCCATTAAGGAAAGTTGTTTTCACATCCATTTGCCATATCTTATAATTATGATGAGCTGATATGGCCAGGAGTATCCGAATGGATTTAAGCATGGTCAAAGGTGGGAAAGTTTCATCATAGTCAATGCTCTGCCTTTGACGATAGCCTTTCACCACCAACCTTGCCTTATAGGTAATAATATTACCATCCATGTCGTTTTTCTTCTTGAAAACCATTTGCACCCTATAGGCGTAATACCTTCATGTGGGTCTACCAAGTTCCAAACTTTGTTTTCGTACATGAAATTCATTTCAGACTTCATAGCTGTAAGCCATTTGTCCTTTCCTGAACTATTCAGAGTCTCTTCGTAATCAGTAGGTTCCTCATCCTCAATGAGTAACACATCATTCGATTCTCTTACAAGAGATCCATATCTCTCAAGAATATTACGTGTCCTACCTGATCTATGAGGAGGTTGTGTTATAATCGATTGTGGTTCTTGACTAGACATCTCATTAGTGTTTATTAGAGTCTCTTGAACTTCATCAAGTTCAACCATACTCCCACTTGCTTCCTGTAAGAAAAATTCTTTCTCTAGGAAGGTAGCATGCCTGAAATAAATACTTTTTATTCCAACGGGTGATAGAATTGGCAACCCTTAGTTTCCTTAGGGTATCCAATAAATAAACACTTATCAGACTTGGCGTCTAACTTGTCTGATATAGTCCTCTTCATATAAACAGGGCATCCCCAAATCTTCAAATGAGGAGTTTCTTACTAGTCCATACCTTATATGGAGTAGTTGAGATTGCCTTTATCGGGACTCTGTTTAGCAAGTAAACAGCTATCATAAGTGCATAACTCCAAAAGGTCTTGGGAAGATCTGCACGATCCATTATTGATCTAACTATGTCTAACAAGGTTTGATTATGCCTTTCCGATACATCATTATATTGTAACGTACAAGGCGGAGTCCATTGAGACAATATACCATTATCCCTTAGATAATCTAGAAACTCTTGGCTTAAATATTCACCACCTCGATCGGATCAAAGTATCTTAATATTTTTATCAAGTTGTTTCTCTACTTTACTTTTGAATTCTTTAAACTTTTCAAAGGCTTCAGACTTGTGTTTCATTAGATAATATACCTATAATAAGAGTGATCATCAATGAAAGTAATGAAGTAGTCATAATCTCCTAATGCATGAGTTGTCATTGGTTCACATACATTGGTATGTACGAGCATAAGTAACTCATCAACTCGTTCACCCTTTTGAGAAAAAAGTAACTTTGTCATCTTGCCTTTTAAACATGAATCACATTTGTCAAATGTATCTAATTCAAATGATTTAAGAAATGCAATCTTTTACAATTCGAACATGTGTTTCTTGCTTATATAGATAAGGTGGCAATGTCACGAGTAAGAGGTTAATTGATTATCTATGCGGGTGTATTTATTTCTCTTTTCAATCTTGAGTACATCACTAGATATATCTAACATGTAGATGTCGTTGTATAAAGTTTTAGTGCCATAAAGAACGTCATTTAAGGTTATATAACAACAATTGTTACTAAAAGTTAAATGAGAACCTTTTCTATTTAAGAAATAGAAACAATGTTCTTTATTAATGCTAGAAAAATATAACAATTATCTAGTTCTAAGACAAGTCCACTAGGAAGCTTTAACAAGTATGTTCCGATGGCGACTGCAGCAACCTTTGCTCCATTCCCAACTCACAGACTTATTTCTCGCTTGATGAGTCTTCTGCTATTCCTTATCCCCTGTATGTCATTACATATATGTGAGTCACACCTAGTTTCCAATATCCAAGTGTCTGAGGAAATAGCATAACAATCAATAATGAAAATACCTAAAGAGGATGGGGCATCAGATGCCTTATTCTTCTTCATAGACTCAAGATAGATCTTGCAATTTCTTCGCAAGTGTCCCATCTTGCCACAATAATGGCATGAGCCCTTTTGTGCTAGTTCTACTATCTTGGCCTTTTTGCTCTTTCCTTTAGCATGATGTTTTGGCTTCCTCTTAGAACCTTTCTTGGAGGAGTCTACTAACATCACAGTTTTCTGTTCACCCTTAACAAAAAACTCCACAGTCTTGAGCATATTTACCATCTTAGGGATGTTCTATTCCAAATTGTTCATCTGATAGTTCATCACAAATTGTGAATGACATTTCAATAAACTATGTAGAATTAAGTCAATACTTAACTCATGATCCATCGTAAAATCGAGTGATGCTAAATGCTCTATGTAGTCATTCATCTTTAATACATATTGTACTGCAGATGAACCCTCCCGCGTCTTTGAGCAAAAGAGAAGCTTGGAGACCTCGAACCTTTTGGATTTAGCTTGCTCATTAAATAGCTCACAAATATGATAGACAATATCATAAACATCGAAATGCTCATGTTGTTTTTGTAATTCAGGAGTCATAGCAGCTAGCATGATGCAACTAGCAAGTACAAAATTATCCTTATGTTTTTGAAGGGCTAATAATTGGTCCGCAGTTGTATTGACATCAAGACTGGTGGGAAGAGGTTGATCAAGGATATAAGCTAGCTTCTCAACTTTGAGAACAATTTTTAAATTTCAAAACTAGTCAAAGAAGTTCAGTCCAGTCAGTTTGTTCGAGTCCAAAATCGAACGCAGATTAACAGAAGTCATAATTAAATGATTAACCTAGAAATATAAAAATGAGAACGTATAAAAGACATGATTTTATTTATGTAACAATTTACATAAAAACCTCCTTATTTACCAAATTTAAATATTCTTATTTTGAATTCAGGAGATAATAGGTTTTTTCCAAGTGGGTTGATATCCACCATAGATAAGAATAACCTTGACTTTGGCCAACAAGTCATTCTTAGCTATAGCGATAGATAACATATTTACCGATTGTATATCACTTATATACAACTATTATATTATGCTAGCAACTAATTGATCTTTGCATAAACATCGGGTTGTTAACACATTAACAAGTATACATCAAATACACATCATCCAACTTCACCTCTATCCACATTAATTATGACTTTGGCATAACAAGTCGACGCTTCAAGTTTAAAACCAATCCATTAATCATGAGATTACATCTCTATGGTTTGAACATGTTTAATTTCAAGTTGAGCTTGACTTTGACCAATAACTCAAACAAGAACTTAAACTCTAATTCTTACCATATTAACAGAAGATGTAGGTTTTAATATTGAGTAAGGGATTTAGGTCTCATCTACATCATGCAAAATTCTATCTATATGACATTACACGCATGACATAAATGATGACATGACATATCGCACGCATGGCATAAATGATGACATGACACATCACACGCATGGCATAGCATGACACATCATACATATGGTAAAATCTAATCATATCACACGCATGACAAAAACTAATCATGTCATAATTAATGCATCTACATGACATACAATGTGATATGTTCATGACATAAATTTACATATATTATAATTCTATTTTGAAAATAAAAATAAGTTATAAATCTGATTTTAATAAATCAAGATTTATCTAATCAAATTAAGAAACCAATTTCCAAATTTAATTAACATATCTGAATCTTTCTATCAATCAAGAATATTTAATTATTTTGGAAACAAATTTCTAAATTAATTTCTTAACCATTTAAGAAATAAATAATTAATATTTTTTAATTTATTACAAAATAATTCAAATTTAGATTTTTTGTAATTTTTAAAATCTTTCCAAATTTGATATTTCCTCACAATTTAGAAAACTTTCCAAAAATGAAATATTTTAATAAATCTAAAAATTCTAGAAAATATTAATTCTATAATTTAATTTAGAATATCTTAAATCTGGATTTTTTATGATTTTTAAAATCTTTCCAAATTTAATATTTTTTAATAATTTAGGAAACTTTTCGAAAATAGAATATTTCTTAAATTTTTAGAAATAATTTCTAAATTAACAGAATATTTTTAAATTTAATTTTTAAAAATTATATCAGAAACTTTTCAAAAATAGAATTTTCTAACAATTTATGAAACTTTCCAAAAATAGACAAATCTTAATAATTCCATAAAATTATAAAATTAATTACAATATAAATTACGAACTGTAAAATAATTTTATGATCATGTCGAAGCATGATCAGACTTTGATACCGCTGTTGAAATATGCCCGATGTGGTGTGTGCTAAAACAGATTTTGTAAACATGCGTTATGGAAAGTAAAACAATAATAATTCATAAATTATTACATCACACATACCACATGCATACAAGGATAAAACATGTCAAACATGATCGCATAATTAAATTTTTACGGAAAGTAAATTTATGCTAGGTATACCTTACGGATGACCTGTAACGAGAAGGACATCAACCGTAGTGACGTTGTCGAACCTCGTCTCTATTCTTATCCACGCCGAGCTCCTCAAAATAATTCCTTGAGTACAAGCCTCTCCTTCGGAAGTTATTAGCCACGAGTGAAGAAGAGGGATCAAGAGAAAGAGGAAGAGAGACACACAAGGGAGAGTTTTCTCCCTTGTGGTGGTCACGACAACAAGGGTAAAGGCTTCCCCTTGTTGGCAACATCTAAGAGAGAGGAAAGAGAGAGAGGAGAATAGAAATTGGATTAAAGTTTTTCAAAAATATTACAAGCCAATTAATGATCTCATGTATATAATCTTATCTCAACCATATCAATATATAGCCTTCATTAATGAGTTACATTAGAAAGCTCAAATCCAACCCATTATTTCTTAACTAAAAATTAGCTCATTAACCCCTTGGCTTGGTTCACAACTAAACCAAGTTAGTTTATGACTAATTTATGATTAAACCAAATATGGTCCAACTCTTCCATAAGAGATGTGACACATCCATGCTTCTATTGTGACAAATATTTCCATATTTGTCTTATGTATGGCCCAACCAAACATTTATCTCTCAATCTAAGAATCATATTCTTAATTTGTTTTACGTCTTTTAGAGACTCATTAGTGTGTGTCTCAACGACGATTATCAACGCACCAGAACAATCCGAAGAACACGACCGTGCACTCTTGGCATGACCGTGTGACCAGACAGAAGGGGAACAGTGCACAACCATGCAATCCCTGCATGACCGTGTGGCTGAGACCGAGGCAGTTCAACACACGACCGTGCAACCCTACACGGTCATGCCACCTTGAGATCGAAACCAGGAAGTGCCCGGCCGTGCATCCTTGCACCGCCGTGCGGTAGGGACCGATGCCAGACACCACACAACCGTGCCAATTGGCACGGTCGTGCAGCGCCATCAGAGGAGGAAATGAACACGACCGTGCCATCTTGGCACGACCGTGTCGCCGCGACCGAACCCTATTCTATATAAGGGTTTTAACCCTTTTTCTCGAGGGGGGAGTGCCGAGAAGCGAGCTGACAGTTGGAGAAACATCTTGGAGCCATCCCATGCCGTTTGGATCTCCGTCCAGCGATATTCCACCACCTCATCGACTCCAAAAGTAGAGGATTGGACCCGAAGGCCACTCGTCGACATAGGATAAGCATATTCTCTCCTTCTTTCTTCGTATCTGAAGATTGTATGTTTATATACGTTATGCCTTTGAGTATTTCTCCGATACTTATGGAGTAGATCCTTTATTCTAGGATTAGGGAGTAGTTGTGGCTCGGTTTGATGTGAAACTCGTATTGTACTTACACTTGTTGGATGATCTTTTATGCTTTGTTTCAATTGCATGTTGCTTGATTGTGTAGAACTTGTTAACCTTGTAGAGGGATTATTCTTAGATCGTATACCCGAGGGGCCCTAGTGACAGGGGTAACCCGTTCACGGACGTCTAGGATACTTCCTTGAAAGGAGAGACAAATTCTTCTCAAGGAAGCAAGAGACCAAACCTAATCCTTAACCGCTATCCTTAACTTACCAGTTAGAGTTGTGTCCTCAAGATTTACCGAGGTGCCCTAGTGACAGGGGTAAACCGTGACAAGACTTCTTAGGGTCCTTCTTTACTCTAGTACTTAAGGATATCCGCTTTAGCTTTCGGCAATTGCATGATAAAGGACAGCGAGTGTAGGATAAAGCGTGACACATCAATACCACCACAACGAAATCGACCTCCTAGAACTCCTCATAACCAAGACACTTCGACTCACCCGCTCTTGACTTTTCTCCCCGACCTTTCTTCCCTAAGTTATCCACAACCTTTGGTAGTCTAGCTAACCCTTAGTGAACGATTGCTAGTGCTTATAACTAGCCCCTGTGGGATCGATATTTTTATTACTGACGATGAAACCGTGCACTTGCGGTTGTGTAACAAGTTTTTGGCGTCGTTGCCGGGGATTGCGTCTATAACATTAGCAAAAAAATTCATGTTGGATTAGACTAGGCTTTCTTACTTTCTTACTGCGTTTCACTTTTTGTTTCACTTAACATTTCACATCCTATTCTTGTATGCAAACTAGTCTTGCAGGAGATTTAATCGCCCGCATGACTGTTTGTTTCGCGCTCCTGGTTAGCTCGGATAGGACATGATGTTTAAACCGCTGAAGGATTACGGAGCCCCGAAGTCTGTAAAAGAACTGGGACCAATTATGTTCCTAGAAATTCCAGCAAGAAATTTCATGCTCAGACTCACGTTCATCTTGAAGGTTCAGGAAAATCAGTTTGGGAGATCAAATTCGGAGAATCCTTACTTGCATCTATTGGATTTCCATAGTTATTGCAACACACTAAGAGTGGAGGGGGTTCCAGCTGATTCAATACACCTCATAATTTTTCCATTTAGTCTTAAAGGCAATGCAAAAGTTTGGTTCAACACTCTACAACCAAGAAGCATCAAGATATGGGATGAATTAGAAAAAAAGTTTCTAGACAGATACTTCCCTCTAAAAAGGACTGCTCATTTGAGGAATCAGATTCTGCACTTCAAGCAACAAGAAGGAGAGGCACTGCATCAAGCTTGGGATAGATACTTGTCAATCCTATGTCAGTGCCCCCATCATGGTATCACTACAACAAATTTGTTAAAAGACAACACTATAAAGACAACGGTTTTTGAAAGAACTGTTGTTAATTTGACAAAAGACAACGGTTTTTGACAAAACCGTTGTCTTTTAGTTCTAAAGAAAAACAAAAGACAACGGTTTTTGTAAAAACTGTTGTCGTTGAGCGAATTGTTTTCTAATCAACAAAGCATTTTACAACGGTTTTCTAAAACCGTTGTTTTTAAGCGCATATTTTAGAGGATACGACTACAGTTTTGTAAACCGTTGTAAACCTAATTCTTTTGTTCCATTGTCCTGGTTTAATGTCTTCCCCTCTCCGAAATATATTTTGGCGAGTGTTTTCCCTCCCCTTAGTCTTCGGGAACCCTAGGCAACTGTGTCTTTCTCCTCTCCTCATCCCGCGATCTCTTCACATTCCCTCTCCTCTCCTCATCCCGCGACCCACCCATCCTCTCCCAGATTCTTCCTCTCTTCCGATGCCTCATCGAATCCCTCCGCTGGCTCCCACCGCCGGATAGCAATCGCTGTAGACCTCAGCGACGAGAGCGCCTAGCCGTCAAGTGGGCCGTGCAGAACTACCTCCGCCCCGGCGACATCATTATCCTCCTCCACGTACGGTCTACTTCTGTCCTCTACGGTGCTGATTGGGGTGCCGTCGACCTCTCTGTTCCGGAAGAGACTGGCTCTGAGGAATCGCAGCGGAAGTTGGAGGACGACTTCGACGCCTTCACCACCACCAAGGCACAGGACCTCGCGCAGCCGCTCGTGGAGGCTCAGATTCCGTTCAAGATCCACATCGTGAAGGACCACGACATGAAGGAGCGTCTTTGCCTCGAGGTGGAGCGCCTCAACCTTAGTGCCGTGATCATGGGCAGCAGAGGCTTCGGGGCCTCAAGGAAGACCAGCAAGGGGAGGCTCGGTAGCGTCAGCGACTACTGCGTCCACCACTGCGTTTGCCCCGTCGTGGTGGTGCGCTATCCTGACGAGGGGGGCGCAACCGACGGCGGCAGTCCGATAGCTCCAGGGGAGTCGACGGAGAAGGACGATGAGCTGCATCCTGTCCCAGAAGAAGATGAATACCATGATGCCACCGTTTAACTCAAAGGTCAAAGTCTTGCCCTCGAAACTACAACTTACTTTTTTACTTTCCTATCAATATGGCCAACATTGTTTGTTACTAGAAGAAATGATGATGAAATTTGATGATTCGATCGATGATTTAGATGAACACGATTTTGATATTATGTTCAGGAAATTAGACAAAACTATGCATGGTATATGCTTATACGAATCCGATGCATGCGAGACAACTAGACGCGAGAAAAACATCGTAGACTTTCTATTTTTCAATGTGTGGTGCTTGGTAGTTGTTCCCTTTGCTTATTTACTGCTATATAAGCAACATATCACAGCTGCATAACTATGACAGTCCTTTCAAGTGAAAGAGTGTATCTTTCACATTACTGTGTCAGCTGAGTGAAGTTCATATTTTCTACTCAATGCTGTAAAATGAACTACAAATACAGGGAGGGTTCTGCTCTTCTTATCAAATGCTGTACTGAATTGCCTCCTGACTAGGTTTTATGATCTTAGTAAGAGGTTTAGGTTAACTTGAATAACCCGAATGGCTAGAATTACTTGAGACTAGTTAGATTGTGGATTTCATTTGAAGTAAGAATTTCTTTTGTGGTTTTCCAAAGCTTAAATCCAATTATTCAGTTTACAGAAGGGGGGCTCCCTTTTCTCACTGTATGTTTGCTTCTTTAGCGCTTAAATGGACTTCAAATCAAAATTGTTGTTGTAGTAATTGAGCATGATTAGTATATTAACTCAACAAATGTCTGATGTTATCATAATAGTTGGACTACGTTATAAAAAGCTGAAAACATATAACAATGTCCACAAAATCAGATTTGTGAATCCACACATTATCCCATATGTGCCATGTGTGACTCGACTGGACAAAAACAGCAAAATCGAGCACTTGAATGAAAGAGCTAGTGTTTTGGCAGATAAGCTGAGTCAAGCATCAAGAAATCAACTTGTTTTGGTGCCACATAATGTTGGGTAAGTAAGACTTATAATATCAGTTTTAATTTATTGTTTCGAGAAATATGCATGCAATAATTATGTGATTTGTGCATAGTTATCATTGTATTCTCACTGTCATTGATCCATATAAGGAGACAGTTTATTTGTTGGATTCGCTTAGTCATCGCATTCGTGACGAGGATTGGAAATACGTAGTAGATATGTGAGTACATTTTTTAATTTTATTAAGCATTGTTTTAATCAGTAAAACTCTCATATGTCCATTCTTATTGATGTATAAAGGAGCATAAGATTGTTTAATTCAAACAAGGCAAAAAAAGGGAAAAAACATGTTACATGGGAAGTAGTAAAGGTATGCATGTCTACTTACGACTAAATTATAAACAATTAAATATGTATATTAGACATTTACAATTTATTTTTAACATAGGGTCCTCGCCAACCAGATGCGAAACAATGTGGTTTTTATGTGATGAGATATATGAGAGATATTATTGAAGAATTGGCAACTATTGAGAGAGATTCACTTCGATCAATAGTAATATTTGACATTCAATTCTCAATCTTCTCAAATATTTGTGTGTTTATCATTTTGCACTTATCATCTTTTGATTGTTTTTACTAATCTAATCTATGTCTTTGTTCACAGTTCATCAAACCCCAGTACTCTAGAGAAGAAATTGATGAAGTGCGTTCCGAGTGGGCAGAATGCATACAAGACTATATTTATGACTAGGTATTTAAAATCATACAATGACTTGATCTATTCGGAAAGTATTTGCATATAATGCAAATTACATAATCTGATCCTAACAGATATGCCCCTGGAAACATCATGATTATTAAAACTTTAGTGTGTAGGACATCCAGGTAGAACATCTCTATTTTATTATTATTCTTATACTGGAATGCATGAAATGTTTTTCAACATCTTAAGATTTTGAGATGTTCAAACATATATATCATTTGCTGGTAAACACATTTCTGTAGGACTAACACACTTGTCAGATTATGATGAACTGATTAACTTTGAGCATTATGAATTGTTTCCTTTCTTAATGGACAGTTTTCTGCAGACTAGGATTTACACGTAAAGGAGGTGAGCTAGATAAATATTTTGAGCAGTTACCTGATTTATGAACATGATAATACATGGGGAAAATGCAGGAGCAAGACCAATTTAATTAATAGTATTGAGATTCTTGTTTTCTTTGGGAATGAAAATGGTTTCTCAATCAAACAAAATTGAAAATATTTGGAATTTGCAATTTGTTGGACATGATGAATGGTCGGAAATAACTTACACTTTGTTGAGAATCACAATAGTTCATTCACATAGTTGTTTCGACTTACTTATGGCAAACCAAACCAAACCAATTTAGCAATCACTATATGCAAGATACACAAACTATCTAGACTTACCTAGAGTTGCTCTGATCTGACTGCTTTTTTCTTCCCAATGTATTCTGCCCTCCTTTATTTGCTGTTACTAACTACAAGGATTGTTGGTTTATTCCGTGTAAGGCTTCACCTTGACTTAAGCAGGGTGGTGTTATCATATTAGATTATGTATAGCTCATGTGTACTTGGTATGTGTTGGATTCAACTTCATCTGCTTGCTAAGACGTTTTTGCCAATCCTGGTTTCAGTCCTTGTCCACTGCACACTTTTGCTCTATTTTATGCACAAGAAGATTTAATTCAATTACCTTATTTCTTTAACTTATCTGCTGTACTATTTGTCTAACTTTGTACAATTAGCCTTGAACTAACAAAAGAAATGAATTTGAAGGGTTGGAACAACCATATGAACCAGTTTCATAAACTTTTTTCGTGCTCACTTGCTTCACTACTCATGAAATTGTGAAGCGGCAACGTTTCTCGTGCTTATTTGGCCATTCTTTTTTTCTATGGCTTTAACTATATTTTATTTTCATAACAGGGAGAAATTGCTGGGGTTGCAAGATGGGTATGCAGAAAAAGAACCAGGGAGAAATTGCTGGGTTTGCAAGCTGGGTTTGCATGGTTGTGGTCTTATAAACTTAATTTTATGGTTTCATCTTTTGTGGTTGTCATGATTGGATACTACTTGTGGTCATGTTTGGATAGCTTGTAGTAATTGTATAGAATTGTTTATAAACTTAAGTGAATGTACACATGTACCAGTTTTTGTTTGAGACAAGATGTATATATAAATTAAAGACAACTAATCGAATGTATATATGTTGAAAACTATTTTTATGAATGTATAAATGTTACGTTGTACTAGTTTGTGTGCAATGACCATGGTTTTAACCGTTGTGAAAAGTACATATATAGACATGCAAATGAATGTACAAAAACAACGATTTTTAACCGTTGTGAAAAGTATTCTAAGACAATGGTTTTAAACTAAATTTTGAAGAAAGACAACAGTGTATATGTTGTTAAAAGTATATCTGCGATCAAATGTTTACAAAATTGGCAATTACAACGGTTTTATACTGTTGCAGAACTATTGTCTTTGGTATTAAAAGACAACACTTTAAATCCGTTGCATGACTGTTGTCTAATGTGGTCAAAGACAACGGTTTTAAACCGTTGTCTTTTACAGCACATTTAACAACAGTGTCAGTTACAACGAGTTTAAAGGGCCTATGACAACGGTTTTTAACCGTTGTCTTTTAATGTTTTTGTTGTAGTGTATTCTGAGTTGGTTGATTCGTCACATATTCTACATTGGACTATCACTCCAAGACAAAAGCCTTCTGGATGTAGCGGATGGAGGAGCACTCATGTAAAAGGATCTGGATGAAGCACAAGAAATAATTCATACAGTGGCATCGAATCTCAGCGAGTGGTCAGGACAAGATGTATTGAACTTATCTCTACACCCGATCGCTACAGGAGAAGACATGGGAGTGCGGACAAATGAAAGCAAGTTAAGACACGCAGGAAACAAGGTTCAAGAAGGATTAGAGGAACCCATCAGGGTGTAGTGTAAGGATGCGAAAACGATCTTTCCTTGGTGCGATGAGGCCTTATTAAAATCCCAGGGAGGATCGATATTTACCTTGGTATCAATTATGGAAGAAGACCTGGATAGAGACAACGAAGCTGAGAGGATGGCCAAAGAAACTAAAGAAGCATCAGAGCAGGCCGAGGTAAACGAGGAAATTCGGCTGTTAGAACAGGAACCAGCCTTGCCTGAGATTGTGCCACCCCAAGTGGAGTTAAAACCTCTACCACCTAACCTTAAGTATGCGTTCCTTGGTCCGTATTCCACATTCCCAATGATCATTAATGCGAACCTGGCCGAGACAGAGACTCAAAAATTGATCAAGGAACTAAAAGCACATAGAAAAGCAATTGGATACACCATTGATGACATTAAAGGGATCAACCCCTCAATCTACATGCACAGGATTTTACTCGAAGAAGGATATAAAAACTCAATTGAGCATCAAAGAAGACTGAACCCGAACCTAAAGGAAATAGTGAAGAAAGAGGTGTTGAAACTCCTTGATGTCGGAATCATCTATCCTATATCAAACAGTGAATGGGTGAACCCAGTCCATGTGGTCCCTAAGAGAGGGGGATGGCGGTGGTTAAAAATGAAAACAATGAATTGATCCCAACGAGGACAGTTACGGGATGGCGGGGTGTGTATTGATTACAGGAAGCTTAACAAGGAGACTAGGAAAGATCATTTTCCCTTACCATTCATTGATGAGATGCTGGAAAGATTGGTGAAACATTCCTATTTTTGCTATCTGGATGGATACTTTGGTTTCTTTCAAATCCCAATTCACCCCCTAGATCAGGAAAAGACCACTTTCACATGGCCTTTTGGTACCTATGCTTATCGACGAATGACGTTTGGGCTTTGCAACGCACCAACTACATTTCAGCGATGCATGATGACAATATTCTCTGATTTCACAGAAAAGATTATGGAGGTGTTCATGGACGATTTCTTAGTATACGGTAACGATTTCGACACCTGCCTTCTGAATCTTTCTAGGGTTCTCCAGAGATGCAAAGATGTAAACTTGGTGCTGAACTGGGAGAAATGCCACTTCATGGTCAAAGAAGGGATTGTGCTAGGACATAAGATTTCAGAACGTGGGATTGAGGTAGACAAAGCTAAAATTGAGACAATTGAGAAACTGCCTCCACCTCTTAACGTCAAAGGGGTTAGAAGTTTTCTAGGGCATGCTGGATTCTATAGGCGCTTCATCAAGGACTTTTCAAAAATTCCCAAGCCACTAACTAATCTGTTGATCAAGGATGCAGAATTTTGTTTCGATGATGATTGCAATGAGGCATTTAAGAAGATTAAGAACACTCTCATCTCAGCTCCCATAATTTAAGCTCCAGACTGGGAACTCCCATTCGAGATCATGTGCGACACCAGCGATTTTGCTGTAGGCGCAGTTTTAGGGCAAAGGAAGGATAAAGCTCTGCACGCAATCCACTATGCAATCAAGACATTGGATGCAGCCCAGATGAACTATTCCACCACCGAAAAAGAATTGTTGGCCATAGTGTTTGCAATCGACAAGTTCAGGTCCTATCTAGTGGGCTCAAAAGTAATAGTGTATTCTGATCATGTTGCCATAAGATATTTGTTTAATAAGAAAGATGTCAAACCTCGCTTGATTAGATGGATCTTGCTCCTTCAGGAGTTTAATATGGAAATCAGAGACAAGAAAGGGGATGAAAATGTCGTGGCAGATCACCTGTCCCGGGTATGGCCGAATGGGCAAAAAGATGTGGCTTTTGATCTGCCCATTAACGATGTTTTCCCTGACGAGCATTTATTGGCAGTTGGTTCTGACAGAGTTCCTTGGTATGCAGATTTTGTAAACTATCTTGCAAGTGGAGTGCTTCCCCCGTAACTCACCTGGCAGTAAAAGAAGAAGTTTTTCTCAGGCGTCAAATATTACATATGGCACGAACCACTACTTTTTAGGAAATGCGGAGACACGCTTCGCCGAAGGTGTGTGCCGGAAGAGGAGATCAAAGCACTACAACAAATATGTTAAAAGACAACACTATAAAGACAACGGTTTTTGAAGGAACCATTGTTAATTTGATAAAAGACAACGGTTTTTAACAAAGCCGTTGTCTTTGAGCTTTAAAAAAAAAAAAGACAACAGTTTTGTAAAAACCGTTGTCGTTGAGTGAATTGTTTTCTAATCAACAACGCATTTTACAACGGTTTCCTAAAACCATTGTTTTTAAGCGCATTTTTAGAGGTTTAATGATTTCCCTCTTCGAAAAATTCTTTGGCGCGTGTTTTCCCTCCCCTTAGTCTTCGGGAACCCTAGGCATAATTGTGTCTTTCTCCTCTCCTCATCACACGATCTCTTCATGTTCCCTCTCCTCACACAATCTCCTCTTCCTGATCTCCTCACACAATCTCCTCTTCCCGATCTCCTCACACGTTTTTGCCTTCCACCCCTTTGCACGAACCCCTCTCCTCAAAACTCCTCTCTGCCTAAACCTCTCTCGCTGAACATCTCCGACGAACCCCTCTCCTTGAACCTCTCCTTCGAACTCCTCTCAAACTAACCCTCTCGTGGCTCATCCTTTGCTCCTATCGACTCGTCTCTCACTCTCTTGGCGGTTTCCTCGACGATCAAACGAGAGGCGGCATGGGATTCTTTAGGAGCCTCACCCGACTGTCCGGCCCAACCGGATTCGGCTTTGGTTCCACATCCAAGCAGGTCACTGAGGGCGTTGATGCTTCCAAGCAGACTGTCATCATCACCGATTTGTCCATCCCTAGGATCTGGAGAATCACTCTTTGAAAATCTGTTCTTGCTTAAGCGAGCTTGGCTTTTTCCGAACTCTAGCTTGATTCGTGTTTTGATGCACAGATCTGATTTGTTTTCGACTTGATTTTGGTGCCTAATTCATCCAAACTCCCACTCTTTCCTCGCTGCTCGTTTGGTGATGGCTCCTTTTTATATTGAAAAAGCTTTTAAAATGTTAACTCTTATTTTAATTTATTAATGTTGCTTGCTGATCGCTATACTAATATTATGTCAATGAATGAGAATCTCTCTTCTAGATTTGAATATTGATACATTTGATCTTCATACTTGAAATGAATGTCGAATTTTCTTTTATTCAATGTACACGACGTTCCGAAACATCTCCTTTTTTTTAGAACAAAATATCCTAACCCTAAGAATCTTTGTTACGATAAACAATTTAAGCATGGTATACCTGCATCATAGTGCTGAACCCAAACCAATCATTGGGTGACGATGATGAATTTGGTACTTGCATCATCTGTGATACAAGTTTCTTTCAGCTAAAATAAGGAAAAATACACATATATATATTTTTTAAAAACTAAGGTAAATAGTTTCTGAACCATTGGATCTAAGCATATAAGAATTTTCATGCAAACCCCAGGTGGAAGTAGTGGGATTGGAGCTGAAACTGCAAGGGTTATGGCCCTCAGAGGAGCACATGTCATCATTGGAGCAAGGAACATGGAAGCTGCCAATGTGGTAAAGGAGAATATCCAACAGAGTATTTCATCTGCTAAAGTTGATGTCTCGAAGCTTGAACTTAGCTCACAAAAGTCTGTCCGAGCCTTCGCAAACAGATTCATTGAAAGGAATCTACCCCTCAACGTCTTGATGTATTCACATGCTTCTCAAGTTCAAATGTTGCATGCTTGTCACTTCCTTCTTCTTCTTTTTCCCCAATTTTTACATCTTTAATTTGTCATCAGAAACAATGCTGGCGTGATGAACTGCCCTTATAAACTCTCAGAAGATGGTATAAAGATGCAATTTGCTACAAATCATCTGGGTATATCTCTTACACTCAATAAATCAATTTCATTCCCTAATACCCTGCAATAGTTTTATTGGATTTTTTTTGACCAAATTATCTTTAATTCTCTAAATTCCTTTTGTTCATTTTAAATTCCTTTTGACTCCAGGTCACTTTTTGTTGACAAACCTTCTACTTGAGAAAATGAAAACTACAGCAAAGGAGTCAGGAATCGAAGGGCGTATTGTGAATCTATCATCTGTAGCTCACATTGGGATTTGAAAATGACAATAGAAAAGATTGTAAGCAAGTTCATTATGTGTCTTTCCTACTAAATCTATTATGTCTTTATGGTTTTTATTATGCCTCTGTCCTTTATTGTCGTAACAATAATTTATTGTTACATTTATGTACACTACATCATTGCAGAAAAAAAACAATTGTTATACAACAAAATTTGGATCTTTAAACATGAATCTGCATCTGCTTATTTTCAGCAATAGTTTGGATACAATTTGCTTTTTATTACAGAATCGTTTCACACCCAGAATAGCATCAAAATCTGCATTTGCTTCTGCATCAAAATTTGCATCTACGTCAAAATTGTTTCATCAAAATCTGCATCAAAATCATTTCATCAAAATCTGCATCTGCTTCTGCATCTGCATCAAAATCTACATCTGCATCAAAATCATTTCTTCAAAATCTGCATCTGCTTATTTTCAGCAAAATTTTACATGGATAGTTGCACTACAGAATAAGCTGTGGCAGTAGTGTTCTCATGTTGATCATCTGTGCTCTCCCCTTTTCTTTTTCAGAAAACTCTACACAATTAGTAAAATTGTATTTGTATGCATACACAACCATTAAAATAATTAGCAAATCACCATTGGTAATTTTAAAACAAATGTTTATCCATATTAGTGTTAGTACTTAATGGGGAGTTATTTACCAGTAATTTATTCTGTACCAGTAATTATTTTGTTTTCTTTTGCATGACAGGATGATTATGTGCAACAAAAGCGGGAGGGTAAGTTTCACTTAGAAGAGGCAAACACGGATATCCTTTCAAAAGCACTTTCATTTGAGGAGCATTCTGGGCGTGTGAGGGGTGTTGGAGGTCATGTCACTCCAACATTCTATTTTAATGTTGGCAGCATAGTGAAGAAATATCTTGTTGATGAGCAGTTTATCATTCAACAAAAGGAGTTGATGGAGGCAAAGATATTAATCTCAGAACAAAATGCATGCATCGTCAAATAAAATTCACGCATATCAAATCAAGATAAACGCATACAGAAACTTGAAGCAATGTTCAGAAAGGGTGCATGCGACTTAGATACTGATGAAAAAGGTAGTTGCTCAGTAAAGTTGCATCCCATGAGTGATGAAAATATAAAAATTGAAAAGTGTGTCCCAAATATTGAAACTTTGGATGATGATGACATGTAAATTTTGAACAATGATGATTTATTCTAGGTATATATTTAGTTGTCGTTATATTACTTAGTATTATTGAAACTATGAGTTGCATCAATTTATAACATGATTACTTATCTTATAGGATAAACCGGTTGCATTGGCATTGGGTTCTAAGAGCAATATTGTTGCATATGGTACAATTGTTCATGTCAATGCGGTTGGTAAATTACTTCATGGTGTTCCATTACCCATTAATTGTATGCGTGTCTCCATTAATAAGGCTGTGGATGAATTAGCACATTTTCCATTTCCAATTCCAAATCAATGTGATACAATTGGTGATGCTATAGGAACACATGTGGGATGGCCGGCTAACTTGGTAGTTATGCAAGATGAGGTAAATATCATATTATATTTATAGTTAAATTGTACAACAAAGATTAGTGTTGCACCTAACATGTGTACATTTGCAATTTTTAGAATCCTTAAAGGAAAAGAAGTGTTGTCCAAAGAAATAACCCAATTATTTCATCAAGTGTGCCAAGGTCATTGCATCTACTGTACTGTTATTGTAAGCATGCTCTAAATGATGAAACAAATATATCAATGATTTGTGAGCATGGTTTCTTTGACGATGATTATGAAATCCTTATGCACCTTGAAGATATCATTCCTTTTTATCATTTGGATCCCATAACTGCAAATTGTATAGTAATTTACATGTGGTAAGTCTTCTTATTCTATTTGTTTACCATATAAATTGTATAAACTTTATTAATTTAGCATTGTAACATTTTTCATTTAGAAATGGTAGGCATCTTTATAAAAAGCTAAAAACATATAACAATGTCCACAAAATTAGATTTGTGAATCCACACATTATCCCATATGTGCCATGTGTGACTCGACTGGACAAAAACAACAAAATCGAGCACTTGAATGAAAGAGCTAATGTTTTGGCAGATAAGCTGAGTCAAGCATCAAGAAATCAACTAATTTTAGTGCCACATAATGTTGGGTAAGTAAGACTTATAATATCAGTTTTAATTTATTGTTTCGAGAAATATGCATGCAATAATTATGTGATTTGTGCATAGTTATCATTGGATTCTCACTGTCATTGATCCATATAAGGAGACAGTTTATTTGTTAGATTCGCTTAGTCATCGCATTCGTGACGAGGACTGGAAATACGTAGTGGATATGTGAGTACATATTTTAATTTTATTAAGTATTTTTTTAATCAGTTAAACTCTTATATGTCCATTCTTATTGATGTATAAAGGAGCATAAGATTGTTTAATTCAAACAAGGAAAAAAAAGGGAAAAAACATGTTGCATGGGAAGTAATAAAGGTATGCATGCCTACTTATGATTAAATTATAAACAATTAAACATGTATATTAGACATTTACAATTTATTTTTAACATAGGGTCCTCGCCAACCAGATTCGAAACAGTGTGGTTTTTATGTGATGAGATATATGAGAGATATTATTGAATAAGTGGAAGCTATCGAGAGAGATTCACTTCGATCAATAGTAATATTTGACATTCAATTCTCAATCTTCTTAAATATTTGTGTGTTTATCATTTTGCACTTATCATCTTTTGACTGTTTTTTACTAATCTAATTTATGTCTTTGATCACAGTTCATCAAAACGCAGTACTCTAGAGAAGAAATTGATGAAGTGCGTTCCGAGTGGGCAGAATGCATACGAGACTATATTTATGACTAGGTATGTAAAATCATACAATGACTTGATCTATTCGGAAAGTATTTGCATATAATGCAAATTACATAATCTGATCCTAACAGATATGCCCTTGGAAACATCATGATTATTAAAACTTTAGTGTGTAGGACATCAAGGTAGAACATCTCTATTTTATTATTATTCTTATTCTGGAATGCATGAAATGATTTTCAACATCTTAAGATTTTGAGATGTTCAAACATATATATCATTTGTTGGTAAACACATTTCTGTAGGACTAACACACTTGTCAAATTATCAGTTAATTAAGTTTGTAGTGATTGTAAGTTTAGGTGATAGTGATTATCAGTTTAGAAAATCATATTCTGGATTGCATAAATTGATTAACAGTTCAGATGGTTTAATGGATTAGTTTGTTCTTGCATTTTTATAGAAATAATGTTGAAACTAGTTTCATATATTGCTTTGTGGTTTTTATGTAAACTGCATATCCTCAAGCTTTGAGATCTTACTAGAGTGTTGCTGCTGTAATGTTGAGACATAAGGTACATGACTTCCTCTATGATTCCTTCTTTCTGTTGCTGCTGTTAGCTATTTTATCTAGCTTCTTTCACATAATACATGGTTTAAGATATAATGTTAAGTTTATATATTCATCAACTTTTTTCATGCTCACTTGCTTGACTACTCATGAAAATGTGAAGCGGCAACGTTTCTCGTGCTTATTTGGACATTCTTTTACTTCAACATTTCAGAAGGTCTAGATTTATGTACGTACTTCACAATTTGGTTTCTACAGTACAAAAGATGCAAAGCTGCAAGAAGTTTATAATTATTTATACATGTTGATAAGTTTTCTACTTTTGGGGCTTGTTTGTTTCAATTATCAATTTAGTTTGTAGTGGTTTATTAGATTTATCCATTTCAATTATCAGTTTGCAATGATTATCAGTTTATACATGCATGTTTCTACTTTTTTCTATGGCTTTAACTATATTTTATTTTCAGAAAAGGGAGAAAGTTGGGTTTGCAAGCTAAGTCTATGAAATTATGTATGCAGAAAACGGATCGGTACGTGAAGATTGTTGTGGTCTGATAAACTTAATTTTGTGGTCTCATCTTTTGTGGTTATGGTATGATAAACTACTTGTGGTCATGTTTGGATAGCTTGTAGTAATTGTAGAAGTTTATAAACTTAACTTAAGTGAATGTACATATATGTTGTACTAGTTTTTGATTGAGACAACATGTATAAAAGACAACTGAATGTATATATGTTGAAAATGGTTTTTGTGAATGTATATATGTTGTACTAGTTTGTGTACAAAAATATTATATTGTTTTATCTATTCGCGATGCATTTTCTAATCAACATAGACAACGATTTTTTAACCATTGTGAAAAGTATTCAAAGACAATGATTTTAAACTAAATTTTGAAGAAAGACAACAGTGTATTTGTTGTCAAAAGCATATCTGCGATCAAATTATTGTAAAACTAGCAATTACAACGATTTTATACTGTTGCAGAACTGTTGTCTTTAGTATTAAAAAATAACAATTTAAATCCGTTGCATGACTGTTGTCTAATGTGGTCAAAGACAACGGTTTTAAACCGTTGTCTTTTACTGCACATTTAACAACACTGCCAATTACAACAGTTTTTAAGGGCCTACGACAACGATTTTTAACCGTTGTCTTTTAATATTTTTGTTGTAGTGAAGACATCTTATTTCACTGTCATTCATCATCTTATAGTGGACATTTGGGAGTGTCAAAGACAGCTGATAATATTTTGCAAGCAGGATTCTTTTGGCCAAGCCTATTTAGGGATACGAAAAATTTTGTGCAATCTTGTGATCAATGCCAAAAGACCGGGAACATTACTAGAAGAAATGAGATGCCACTGAATTGTATCCTTGAAGTGGAACTGTTCGATGTATAGGGGATAGACTTTATGGGACCCTTTCCTTCATCATGCGGAAATAACTTTATTTTAGTTGTAGTAGATTATGTATCAAAATGGGTAGAAGTCATCGCCTCTCCTGCTAGCGATGCCAAAACGGTGATTAAACTGTTTAAGAAGGTGATTTTTCCACGGTTTGGTGTGCCTAGGGCGATTATTAGTGACGGGGGCTCATACTTCATTGAAAGGCAGTTTGAAAATTTGTTAAGGAAATACGGAGTCAACCACAAAGTAGCGACGCCTTACCATCCCCAAACAAATGGGCAAGCTAAGATTTCAAACCGGGATATCAAAGCAATATTGGAAAAGATAGTGTCCAACTCCCGCAAGGACTGGTCATTGAAATTGGATGATGCTTTATGGGCATACCGCCCTGCCTTCAAGACTCCGATCGGAATGACCCCATTTCGACTTGTGTATGGTAAACCGTGTCATCTTTTGGTGGAACTGGAACACAAGGCTTACTGGCAATAAAACAGCTTAATATGGACCTGAAGCTAGCTGGAGACAAGAGAAAGCTACAATTAAATGAACTTGATGAATTGAGGATGGATGCCTATGAACATGCCAAATCCTACAAAGAGAGGACAAAGAGGTGGCATGATCAACACATCATGCGAAGGGAATTCAGAGAAGGGGACTTAGTGCTATTGTTTAATTCAAGATTAAAGCTCTTCCTGGAAAGTTGAAATCAAGGTGGACAGGGCCATTCCAAATCAAAAAGGTTTACCCGTTCGGAGTCGTAGAAATTTGGAACGAGGAGCGTGGAGAATTTAAAGTAAATGGGCAGTGTTTAAAAAACTATCTCCATGACGCGTCGGCGGAGGATGTTATGCGGATATACTTCTCAGATCCGCGGCCGCCCGAATAAACTAAAATGGGGTCGAGCTAAAGACCTAAAATAAGCACTTGTTGGGAGGCAACCTAAGGGCTTTCTTATTTTAGTTCATCATTCCTTTTTGTCGTTCTATTTCTCTAAGTGACTTTTAGTCTAGTATTTTATTTTGGGTATTTCATTCTCAGAATGTGCATAGCCTCCACGAGCTGGCCATGAGCGCTTTTCATGGGTGTGGAGGCGATGGAGGAGCCGAAATGACGAAGTACGAATCACTTTGAGATTAAGGGAGCTGCCGGCCGTATGACCTCACACGGCCGTGTGGAGCCAACATGGAAACTAAAGCCATGGGTCGTGCAACTCTGCACGGTCGTGTGGCTTGTGCAGAGAAGGAAGAGGCACGGGCCATGCCAATTGGCACGACCGTGCAACCATGCCAGAGAGGAGGAAGATCCGGGTCGTGCCAACTAGCACGGCCTTGCGACTCATACAGAGTAGGCGAAGAGAAGGGTCGTGCCGATTGGCACGACCGTGTGACTTCAGCCGAGGAGAGGAATAAAATGGTCATGTCGAACGACACGCACGTGCAAATTTGGCAAGAAGGAAGGCGTGCAGCCCTACACGACCCATCCTAATTCCCCTTTATATTAGGGCACGGGGGTGCGGCGGTTTGCACGCCCGTGCCGCCTCCTTCACCCCCTTCCCCAAATCTCTTTCTTTCCTCTCCTCCCCTCTAACTTCCCAAAGCACAACCACTCCTCCTCCACATTCATCCCACTTAAGTCTACCTCTCTTGTCATCCGAAATGTCAAGCTCTCGCCAAAGAAGAGTAAAGGAACCATTGGTTGTCTCAAACGAAGAGGATGCACGCTCCAAAGGTACATTAAACAATTTCAGCATTATTTTCTGTAATGATGAGCAATTGCATCGTTATCGTGCTTTATGTAAACGCTCCATCTTGAACACTAGGTTTATAGACCGAGACACCTTAGAAGTATTGGGATTTGAGAATGATATTAATTGGTTGCTTGACAGAATATGTTGGACTAGTATAATGACCCTCAATTACCCAACCTATCCTTGGGTCATCTTAGAAATTTTGAGCTCAATCAATGTTCATAATGTTCAAGGAGGAGGAAAACTAAATTTTCATTTATTTAATGAAGATTATGAATGGAGTCTTGAAGATTTTAATACATGCTACGATTTGTCTAGGGAGGCTACTTACATATTCTTACCTGTTTTTGAGAATTCAAATTTTTGGGAGCGAATTGGTGGACAGTCTTGTTTTGATCCCCATGTTGCAAATAGCAGTAATATCATCAACCCAATCTTTCGATATGTCCATATGTTGATAAGGAATACAATATTTGGAAGGGGCGGTAGGGATAAAATTGTGAGACTCTCGAACTTGTACTGTCTATGGGCAATGATAGAAAATATATCTATTAATTTTGGGTACTTCTTTTTAAGACACTTGGTAATATTAGGAAGGACTTCTTCCTCTGCCCCTATTATTTTGGGAGGATTGCTTACTCATATTGTGGTTGTACTGGCATATGATCTGAGTGGTCTTGAAGTGATTGAAGATGTGTCTCGAATGAATTTGAATTTTTGTTTAACCAATCGCTTGATTCGCCGAGAGAAATATGGGTATAGTCTTGTGATCAAAGGTAGCTTTCCCCTTAGACTGCCAAACCGGACCCTAACCATGATTCATGTTAAGGAGAATTGGTGTTTGACTTTAGCAAAGCAACAACTTATCCCACCTCCACCTTCCTTGCCTAGAAATATGCCTTCGGTTAATAGAAATATTCTGTGATTTGATTTTCAGGAATTTCGCCCTATCATTGAATCTATTCATCATGGTTTAGAACAAAATAATTATTTGCTTACCAATGTTGTTCATTTGAAGGATGAGCAATTCAAGTGTTTACAGCAGTGCTTTAAGAGTGAAAGGGAGTTATGTGCACGAATACTTGAGTTTATGGAGGCCCATAAAAAGAAAATGCTTTGGAATGAAGATTTTAGGTGGTATATGAGGAACTTTCAGAGCAGCATTAATGAGTTGTTTTCGTATCATAAACGGGTAAGGGACTCGAGATGGGTAGCTCAGACTTATCCTGAGCTCCCAGACCTCCTCGACCTTTGGCCTCATCGACCGTTTTGATTTCATCAGGACGATGGAGTCGAGTTTTTCTTTTTGTCTTTCTTTTGTTTTTGCATACTTTACCTGCTCTTGCACATTTTATTCGCTTTAGTTCATTTAGTCTTGTTCTATTTGCATTTTATTTGTTTCTGCTTGCAACTCATTTGCATTTTTCTTTCCTATCTTTAATTTTGTGGCATATTCGAGAACATCAACCGTCTACTTTTTCTGCTACTTGTTCGATAGCAAAATAGCTAGCATTTTCTTAGTTCATGAGTTTCCAGATGGTGTTAGTATGTTTGGTGTATCTTCTTCCTCTATCTTTAGTAGCATGAAATAAGTTAAGTATTGTACGGAGTTTTGTATAAGTTTTGGCCTAACCTTAAGGACCTTATTTTCACTACACTTAAGTACTTAAGCTTGAATGGTAGATATACTTTTGAAATAGTTATGATTCATCCAAATTGTTTAGTACTTTTGTTCCCATGGTGATTCCTTACTTACATTTTGCTTACCGGATAACCTCAGATCATGGAAGCTCATTTGGAAAAATCCAAATCCCAACATATGCATTGCATGTGTAATAAGTGCTACATCTATAGCACCTCTAAAAAAATGAAATAAGGGATAAAAACAGTTGTGGTGAGTGGAAACTAATAATTCACCCCTGTGAGACCGAGTTAGGTTACTGGGGAAATGAATGTTATGTTTCTCTTGATTCCGAGAAGTACCCTTTGAGACCTTGTGTAAATTAAGGAAAATGAACCAAGTGTGTGGTAGGTAAGTGTCTATCACCGGAAACATTAGGAACTCAAATTGTATGACGACTTAACTAGGACAAAGAATTGAAACTTGAAAAGTTTGAGATACTTACTGCACAGAGCACAAAGGACTTATGCTTAGGCCATACTTAGGTTACTCCACCGTCACGTTTATCAATGAAACTAGCTGATAGAGTTAGGCGAATGTACTAGGGATTATGAGACACTACAGGGACTCAAGAAACATAGTTTGTAGCATTTTGCTTGAGGACAAGCAAAGGATCAAGTCTGGGAGTGTGATGTGCGTAAATATTATGATCATTTACGCATTTTTAGCGCACATTCATGTACTTTATGCATATATATTCGTTGCATGATTGCCTCTTTCATCTTGTATTCATTATGTATACTCTTTTGTTCGGATATCTGCTCTTTGTTTGATTTTGTGTTGACAGTGACAACTTTCAGAGCGAAAATGACGATTATCAACGCACCGAAACAAGCCGAAGAACACGGTCGTGCACTCTTGGCACGACCGTGTGACCAGACAAAAGGGGAATAGTGCACGGCTGTGAAATCCCTGCACGGCCGTGCGACCGAGATCGAGGCAGTTCAACACACGACCGTGCAACCCTGAACGACCGTGCCACCCCGAGACCGAAACTAGGAAGTGCCCGGCCGTGCATCCTTGCACGGCCGTGCGGTAGGGACCGAGGCCAAACACCACACAGCCATGCCAATTGGCATGGTCGTGCAGCACCATCAGAGGAGGAAATGAACACGGTCGTGCCATCTTGGCACGGCTGTGTCGCCATGATCGAACCCTAGTCTATATAATGGTTTTAACCCTTTTTCTCGAGGGGGGAGCGCCGGGAAGCGAGCCGACAGTTGGAGAAACATCTTGGAGCCATCCCACGCCGTCTTGGATCTCCATCCAGCGATCTTCCACCACTACATCGACTCCAGAAGTAGAGGATTGGACCCGAAGGCCACTCATCGACATAGGATAAGCATATTCTCTCCTTCTTTCTCCGTATCTGAAGATTGTATGTTTATATACGTTATGCCTTTAGGTATTTCTCCGATACTTATGGAGTAGATCCTTTGTTCTAGGATTAGGGAGTAGTTGTGGCTCGGTTTGATGTGAAACTCGTATTGTACTTACACTTATTGGATGATCTTTTATGCTTTGTTTCAATTGCATGTTGCTTGATTGCGTAGAACTTGTTAACCTTGTAGAGGGATTATTCCTAGATCGTATACCCGAGGGGCCCTAGTGCAGGGGTAACCCGTTCACGGACGTCTAGGATACTTCCTTGAAAGGAGAGGCAAATTCTCCTCAAGGAAGCAAGAGACCAAACCTAATCCTTAACCGCTATCCTTAACTTACCAGTTAGAGTTGTGTCTTCAAGATTTACCGAGGTGCCCTAGTGACAGGGGTAAACCGTGACAGAACTTCTTAGAGTCCTTCTTTACTCTGGTACTTAAGGATAGCAGCTTTAGCTTCCGGCAATTGCATGATAAAGGACGACGAGTGCAGGATAAAGCGTGACGCATCAATACCACCACAATGAAACCAACCTCCTATAACTCCTCATAACCAAGACACTTCGACTCACCCGCTCTCGACTTTTCTCCCCGACCTTTCTTCCCTAAGTTATTCACAACCCTTGGTAGTCTAGCTAACCCTTAGTGAATGATTGCTAGTGCTTATAACCAGTCCCTGTGGGATCAATATTTTTATTACTGACGACGACGAAACCGTGCACTTGCGATTGCGTAACATACATCAAGATCCCTAATTAGCCGAAAAATCATAATTGATCTTAGAATTAATTTTAAATCTTTCAGGAGCTACAGTGAGTCATGTCTCGTTCCTTTCACTCATCTTATACCCACTTAGTTTAGGACATGGTCTATGTATCTTGTCCCTACTAGGCTGACTACGTCACACCTAGACCAAGTAATACTTCCTCGTTCTATGGATTCAAATTACTCGTACATGTGTACAAGAGTCTCGCCCTCTTAACATGTGATACTTTTGCCAAAGACTTTGAGTAATAATTCTAACGAGTAGCCATACGATATACAACTCCTCGCAAGAAGCAGTGAATCTTATATGGGCTATCCAAACACCTTCGGTCACTTTAACTTATACCTAATCATCTCGAATCCACACCTCAATGAGATGTTTGCTTAAGATGTCAAAGTATAAGTGCCCATGACCAAGATGACTTGTATACCTCAAGTCGAAGGAAACTTGCACTCGTGCTACAGTAAGAACTTCACAGACATATCTATATATATGTAGAGAACCATATGAAGTCTTACAACGAGTCACTCCAATGAACTAGTTACCATAACCAGCATCCACATTTAACTCTCGACATCACAATGCCTTCAGCTAGTGAGAAAATAGCTATTTGGCCAAATCAATGAGTATAACTCATGCTAGTCTTACAGAATTAATGGTATTTAAATACATCAATTCGACGACTAGGAAAGTTTCAATATATTCATAATTACATATATAGAGATAATCACTAGTTACGATCTAATCACAAATTCTCTCATACTATGAATTATATTATGGGCATTCAGTAAATGAGTTTAAGATAATCAAACATATAATATGCACTCAAATTGTGAATCTATACTTATCAAATAAATAGAAAAAAAATGTAAGGCGATTGCTTTAGGGCATCTCTCAAATTCTAACACCAAGCGCCTGGAGGGGGGTAAAACTTTATCCCCATCGTAACTGATCGCGTTTGACGTCATCCGGATAAGTTTCATGGTCTGAGCGCCCAGACCAATTCCAGGCGGCCGGACCTAAGTTAACAGCTTGTTAACTTGTTTGGTTCGGGTTCTTGTTCTGGCTCCACTCACTTAGGTTCAGGTCTTCTATTCCAGCTCCGACTCCACTTGGGTGATCTCGGCCTTCTGCATTCGAGCAATCTTCCACTCCGACTTCTCGTCCCTCGAAAATGTTGTGTGTCTTTTTCTCGTTTGCCCGCGTACTCTTCGTAACAACTCATCCCTTGGACGCACTGAGCCCGTTAGCTCTCTCCTGTGTCGTCCTTCTCATTAGCTGCGTCTTTCGCTTGACTTCCTGTTCTCCTAAATTCCTGCACACTTATACATAGGGGTTAAAAATCAACAGAACTTAACCTAACTTGGTTGATCACATCAAAACTACCTTGGGGGTAATAATAAGTTATACTTATGTTCCAGACTCTCGAGTAGTCAACTGGGTTATAAGCAAGGTTGCTCTTACACTTATATTTCAGACTCCTGAGCCATTCGGCCGAGTTATACTTATATTCCAGACTCCCAAGTAGCCAACCAAGGTTATAAGCTTTCTCTCGCGCTTATATTTCAGACTCTCGATCCATTCGGCTGGGTTATATGTTCCAGACTCCCGAGTAGCCAACTAGGTTATAAGCGAGCTTGCCCTTGCGTTTAAATTCTAAACTCTCGATTTATTCGATCGGATTATAAGTAAATCTGCTCTTCGACTAGAGTATCTCCATTGGTCTCGGACTAGCTTATTAAAGTCTCCATCTCCCCCATTTAGGGTCGAGCTATCTCTATTGGTCTCGAACCAGCTTATTGAAGCCTCCACCTCCCCCATTCGAGTTCAAGGTCTCTCCACTGGTCTCAGACCAGAGTATCTCATGGGCTCTATGCCCGCTCAGCTCACGGGTTTCGCTTCCATGTGCCTTCGATTTCACGGGCTACGCTCCCATTTAGTTCTCGGCTCCATGCCCCCTCGGCTCACGACTTTCGCTTTCCCACGCCTTCGATTTCATAGGCTACTCTCCCGTTTAGTTCTAGGGCTCCATGCCCCTTCGGCTCATGACTTTCATTTCCATGCTCCTTTGATTTCATGGCTTACGCTCCCACTAAGTTTTTCAGCTCCATGCCCTCTCGTCTCACGACTTTCGCTTCCGTGTGCCTTCGATTTCACGGGCTACGCTCCTGGTCAGTTCTCGGGCTCTACGCTCCCTTAGCTTACAAATTTCGCTTCCGTGCACCTTTGATTTCATGGGCTACGCTCTCGTTCAGTTCTCAGGCTCCATGCCCCCTCGGCTCATGACTTTTGCTCCCGTGCTCCTTTGATTTCACCGGCTACGCTCCAGCTTACTTTTCAAGCTCCAAGCCTGCTTAACTAACAGGCTTTGTTCGTTCACCTCCGATTACATAGGCTCAGTACTTGCTTGGCACTTGGGCTCTGCACCCTTTGATCTCATGGGCTCCTCTCTTGCTTGGCGTCACTAGGCAGTCCGTTTGACATTCGATCGATCGCCTCCTCAGCATACACTCGGTTGCTTGCTCGGCCCTCTATTCCCTGCTCAGCTCGGCATCTCGCTTGCCGGTTAGCCAGGCACTTTGTTTTTGTCGCTCAACCCGACACTTTGTTCGTCAGTCATCTTCATACTTTGTTCGACCAATCGCCTGCTCAAGATTCGCTCGGTACTATTTTCATCATTTGCTCTGCATCGCTATTGTCGTTCTATTGGCATCGCTAATGTCACTTGCTTGACACTGCTTTAGCTGCTCGATCGACCTCGTCACAGCTACGAGCTCGACGTTATAAGATGAACCTAGCAATCTTGCTTTGTACTTAGGAGTGATTCAGCATTTGCGACGGACTATCTAGAAAGTCAGACTTACGCATCTTTCGACTAGATTTGAAGGGGCATCTTGTGATGCGAATGTAGAAGAGAGGGCCCCACAGGGATTAAGGGAGAGGAGAGAGGCAAGGGCACAAAGGTCTTTTCATATTTGGAGGGTTTTTTTTTAAGGAGGACACGATTCACAGAGGAGAGGGGGTCTTTAGCTGGCTTCTTCCGCTGTCGCCACCATAGCCACGCAAGCCAACGCTACCTTCGCCTCCTCACCGAAGCCGGCCACCACTCCCCTCCTTCTCCTTCTCCACGCCAACATCGCCTAGGAGCACCGTCGTCGTCTAATGCAAGTCGCTGCCACCTCATGTGTTGGCGTCGCCTTCACCATTAAAACTCGCACGTCGTCACCTCCAGCGTCCCTTCTAGCGACAACCACCTCATGCACAGACGAGGATACCGTTGTCGCCTCCCTCCCTCACCAGCTATGATGCCTCTTTCCCTCTTCTCCTCCACTCTCTCTTGACCAGGCCGCGTCCAGCGGTCGCTGGCTTCACAGCTGCCCCCGTCGCCTTGCCGACAGGCACCACGCACTGTAGTCCCCCTCGTCGGCAGCCTCCACGTGTCGACAACCCACGGGTCGACAGTCGACCCATTGACTCTGCCCCTATTCTGGCTCGGTGTTGTTGATGTGTTCTGGCCTTCGCGTTGATATAGTGTTTTGGCTTTCACACCGCTGTTACTATCTGGCCTATGAGGCGTTATTGTATGTTATGTTTGTAGGATCGATGCGCGCTAGAGGGGGGTGGGTGAATCAAAGTTGTATCTTAGCCTCTGGTCGAATGCTGCTTTTATAGTATGTTTCGAACGCCTGGATCCCTTCCAGGCGCTTAGACTATGACGTAGGGTCGTCTAATCAGCATGCTCTAGAGTGCTAAAGGGATGAAGTTTGCGGTTCTGGGCCCTCGGACCGTGAGGCGCCTAGCCCTCGGACCGTGAGGCGCCTGACCCTCGCCCAGGCTGCTGCACGATGAAGCCAGTCTGGGCGCCCGGACTCCCTCCCGGCGCTCGAACCACCATGAGTTACAAACTCCAATTTCCTACAAAACAAGGTTAGTCCAGATAATAATATAAACATATAATTTGAATCTGACAGTCTCTGACTATCTGGCCCTGACTTTGAGTTTCGCTGAAACTCTAGGTCGGACCGATGCCTACTATTCTCTCTTCGGGGAACATGTCCTCACCTACTCTTTTCAGGAGAAATTACCTTTTGCCAGACCGATCCTCCAGACCATCTGAACTTTTGTTCAGCATCTGAGACTTTATGTCTTCATGCTAACGTCCGCTCCACGACCAGCCTAGTCTTCCACCTGGTCCGCGACCACCAGGATTTTCACCTAGAGTCCCCTACTCTAGGACTTCGCCCAAAGCGCTTGACCTGCCAAGACTTCGCCGAATCCCTCGGATCAGGACTTCATGCCTAACCACAGCTAGGACTTTCCTTTACCTAGGGTTACCTCCTCCTAGGACCAAGGATTACCTCCCCATAGGGGTTTTCACCTGCCTAGAATCCACTAGGACTTTTGTCTAAGAACACTTAGGACTTTCCTGCAAGTTCAATCACACTTGTTAGATAACAAGTAACCTTAACCTTGGACTCTTTTTCATAATCAAAACTTAGGTTCGATCATCTGGTGCTCTCTGTACCAATAATCTTCCCGTTTTTTATTATGACAACCTGGTTCAAATTTGAGTAATAACATAACAATAATGTAAAGAATTTAAACATGAGCATAAGTAAAACAATTTGACATTAAAAAAAACAAACTCCCCTTATACTCCCTTTAAAAAAGTTATATGTTTAACTCAACTTAATTTTAACCTTTCTGTTATCCTTTGACATACATCAAAAATAATTTGAGGAGAAAAAGTACTTTTCAAATACTTTGAAATATACTTTATCTTTTTTAAAAAAACTTTGGAGCATAACATTTTTTTTTCAGACAGTAGAAGTTTTGCTTTGAAACACTTTGAAAATGAAAAAAAAAATTAAGTAGGGAGTTTAACATAGCTAAAAATAAAAAAACATTTGAAAAACTACTTAAGTTTTAGAAGGCTAAAAACATAGTTTTTGAAACTTAGTTTTTCAAAAATTTATAGCTTTTAATGTACACACCTTAACCTTTTTATAAAGCTTTGAAAGAATACTTAAAGGTTTTGAGAAAGAACTTAGCTTTTTTCTTTTAATAAAAAACTTAGCCAAAAAAATATTTTATCAAATACTTATCTTTTAAAAGGATTTCAGAAAAAATTAGTTAAAAAAACTTATTTTTTCAGATATAAAAATATTTAAACTTACCTTTTTTAAAAAAAAAAGAAGAATATTTAAGGTTATTTTTCAAAAATATTTAAGCTTGTCAAATGGTTTAAACCTTCTTTTCAAAATAGTAAGTAAAACTTAACATCCTTTTTCAAAAATACTTTGACCTTTTTAACAAGAAAAAATATTTAATTTTGAAAATTTGAAAATATATTTTAGCTTAAAAGGATAAAAATAGTAAGTAATTAAAAAAAAACTTTAGCTTTGAGAAAATATTTAACTAAAAAATGTTTAACTTAACTTAAGTCCTTTCACCCCCTGATTAATGTCAAAAATATTTAAGGAAATTTTTAAATTATAGGATCCTTGAGTCCAAGCATGAAAAAAAAATTATTTATTTATTTTCCTGATTTTCCATCTCATCCTTTCTAAGTTATCAAAAATGTTCAGCTTATGAGTTTGTGCGAGACGGAGTTAAGTTAATTTTGAACTAGATTTTAAGTTTAAGAATTTAAAAATATTTAAATTTGGATTAAAAATATTAAATTTTGAATTAAAATATTTAAGTTTGAATTAAAGTTTGGATATTAATTATGATTTAAAAAGTAATTAACATTTGAAAATAATTAAGATTTTAAAAATTAATTATGAATTGAAAATTAATTACCATTTGCAAATAATTAATATGAATAACTAAATTTGAAGAATAATTAAGTTTGAAGATTAAATTTTGAAATTAATTAAAGTTTTGAAATTAATTAAGGTTTTAAAATTAATTAATATGAATTAAGATTTTAAATTAATTAAGATTTTAAAATTAATTCCAAATTTGATTGGTTTGAATTAGGTTAGACTAATTCTCAAATTAAACCTAAATTTATCTCACCCTTTCTAGATTTTCAATCAGAGAACCTTATGGGTTTTGTGAGATGGTTAATTTAATTTTTAATTTAAATTCAAATCTAAGAATTGATTTACGTTTGTGTAAGACTAACGTTTAACAGTTAGTCAATTAAATATCCATTTCAATAATCGACTTCTAGGTTGCGGCGAGGTACTAGACATTCTTGGGTATTGGATCATCAATAATTTCTAGACAAAGCCTTTTAAAGAAATTGAATATTTAATTTTCTTCCTGAAAATCCTAGGTCTAATTAGTCAAGTGTAGATCAAGCCTAAGTCTTTATCTATTCTAATCTAAGCATATATAAAGAAAGCAGTAAAGCAAACATCAAGCAAGTCTATCTAATAATGAATATGGTCTTTCTATTGACTCCCCCTGGATCATATCCTTGATAAAGTCTATCAAGGTAGTAGATTTGGTCCTTGGGGATCCAATATTAATCAAATCCAACTTGATTAATTAAGTTAGACTTGAGAACTCATGCTTGGACTATTTTTCTATTTGTTCTATTAACAAGTGATAAATAAGATCTAAACTTATGGTTAGCCTTATATCTAAGTCTGGACCGATTTGTATACGACTCTTTGTTTTCCAAGAATCAAATCAAGATTCTTGGAGCCCACGGTGAACCATTCTAATGTATCCTTCAGTTCTTTGACTTGGCTTTTCAAGTTGGAATTTTCTTCCTCAAGCTTTTTTGGGCTTGAGTTGAAGTTCCAGCTGTCTGACCTGATTCAGTCAAGGAGCTTGGGTAACTACTTCCTTAAGGGATTTGACCTCCTCTTGGAGTGACTTGACCTGGAGATTGGACTTAGCTAACTTTCTAGACAAGTAAGAAATTAAGTTATGCGATCTAATTAAGGAGATACTTACATTGGTTTGGGAACCTTCCGAATCAGATATGGATCTGTAGCTTCTTTCAGACTCGATTTCTAATTCGGCTCTGGTTTCGGACTTGGACTCGATTTCAGTAATGTAAGCTCGTACCGGTAGGGAAAGGAAGCTCGCTTGTTCGTGTCCTTCTTCGTTCGACTCTTTCGATGACTCGGACCACGTTGCCTTCAACACCTTCCTTCTTCCTTGCTTCTGGTTTGGACATTCCAGTTTGTAGTGTCCCTTCTGGTTATAGTCGTAGCAGATAACTCTAGACTTGGCCTTTGTGCCCGATTGAGTCACCTTTTTCTTCTTAAGTACTTTCTGAACTAGTTTGTCTTTGGATTAGGGTTTGGTTCGGTACTTAGGCTTCGACTTCTTGTTCACAAATTTCCTTGCAAGTATCGCAATACCTTTCTTAGTCCAAGTAGTATTAATTTGTTTATAAACTTCAAATTCAAAAAATGTTTCATCTAATTTAATTTGCGAAAGATCCTTAAAAACTTTTTGAGCATCTACCATGGATGCCCACAAAGTGTTCCTTGGAAATGCATTTAGTGCATACCTGACGAAGTCGTGATTCTCCACCTTTTGACCAATTGCATGGAGACCGTTAAGAAGGTCTTGGATACGTGCATGTAATTGACTCGCCGATTCACCGTCCTATATTTTTATATTGTATAGTTTATTTAATATCAAATCATGCTTACTTACCTTGGTGTTGGAAGTCCCTTCATGCAGTTCGATTAGCTTCTCCCATAGCTCCTTTGTGCTTGAAAATGAGTCGATTGGGTTCAATTCTTCTTTGATTACACCACATTGTAGAGTACATATCGCTTTGGCGTTGGCCTCAATCTTCTTCATCAGACTTGTATCCCAGTTCTCGTATGATACTAGTTTTCCAGCGTCGTCGAGTGGAATTGTCTGGCTGGTCTAGATGATCATCCATATCTCAACTAGCGTCTTAAGGTGGTACTCCAATCAACCCTTCTAGTAGTTGAAATCCTCATCGGAGAAAAGGGGTGGGCGTGCTGTGCTATAACCTTCTTGGTGGGTCATTGAAGAATCTTGCACAGACAAAAACAATAAAACTTGTTCCAAGACTTAGTCTTGGATTAGTAGTGCAGTAGGAAAATAAAGAAAGAACCAGCTCAATAGTGTTGCACCAATTTCAAGAAAAAATTTGACGAATCAACAAATTTGTCAGGAGAGGTTATTAGACTAATCTTGACTAATGGTAAAAATTTGACAAAAAAAAATTTCAAAAAATTTTGGAGGAAAAAAATGAAAGACGTAAGAATTTATTTTTACCAAAAATGGACGAAAAAGTGACGAATAAGAATGTTCGAATGGTAGTTGTACCAATTCAGAATGGCCTGACTCTAATACCAATTGTGAGATCAATGCGCACTAGAGGGGGGGTGAATAGTACTCGTAGCTTTTTCACACTTTTCAGAAAACACGATCGGAGATAAACGCAATAGAATAGAGACAAAAATGAAAAGTAGGCAAAGCTAACACAATTGTTTTACTTGGTTCGAAGTCTGTGACGGCTCCTGCTCCAAGGCTCGTGATTATTGATCACTTTCATTAGACAATTCACTATTAGTTTGAAAAATCTTTTACAAAACAAGTACAATAGATTTATAATTAAGTACTGTAATTAAAATTATACTAGCAACTTTTGAAGATTTGGAAGGTTGTGCTTTCGATTGTTGGAGTCGCATTACTCAGTCGTTGGAGTTGTGTTGCTCGGTCGTTGGAGCAGCGTCACTCGATTGTCAGAGTTGTGTCATGGAGTTGCAGGAACATCTTTGGAGCAACCCAGAAGAAAGTAATTGCAAATCAAAGTTGTATCTTAGCCTCTGGTCGAATGTTGCTTTTATAGGCTGTTCCGGGCGCCTGGATCCCTTCTGGGTGCCTAGACAGTGACGTAGGGTCGTCCAATCAGCGTGCGCCAGTGTGTTGAAGGGATGAAGTTTGAGGTTTCGGGCGCGTGGACCAGTTCCGGGCGCCCGGATCGTGAGGCGCCTAGCCCTCGCTCGGGCCGCTGCACGATGAAGCCAGTCCGGGCGCTTGGACCAGCTCTGGGCTCCTGGACCACCATGAGATGCAAACTCCAATATCCTGCAAAACAATGTTAGTTCATGCAATAATATAAACATATAATATGAATCTGACAGTCTCTGACTGTCCAGCCCTGACTTTGAGTTTTGCTGAAACTCTAGGTTAGACCGACACCTACTGTTCCCTCTTCGAAGAATGAGTCCTCACCTACTCCTCTCAAGAGAAATTATCTTTTGCCAGATCGATCCTCCAGACCGTCTGGACTTTTGCTCAGTGTCTGAGACTTCTGGTCTTCAAGCTGAACGTCCGCTCCACGACCAGTCCATTCTTCCACCTGGTCCGCGACCACCAAGATTTTTACCTAGAGTCCCCGACTCTAGGATTTCGTCTAAAGTGCTCGACCTGCCAAGATTTCGCCCAATCCCCCAGATCAGGATTTCATGCCTAACCGTAACTAGGACTTTCCTTTACCTAGGGTTATTTTCCCTTAGGACCTAGGGTTACCTCCCCTTAGGGGTTTTCACCTGCCTAGAATCCACTAGGACTTTTGCCTAAGAACACTTAGGACTTTCCTACAAGATCAATCATACTTGTTAGACAACAAGTAACCTTAACTTTGGAGCCTTTGTCATAATCAAAACTTAGGTTCGATTGTCTGGTGCTCCCTACACCAATAATGTTCCGCCATCGCACCGCTATTGTGTTCTAGCATGCGTGCCTCCTTCCAAATCCATTCTACATTTGACTCTGTTTCGTTGTCCACAAATCTAGTTCCTTAGTTGGCTCACATGCATTGAGCACGACGACTCGATCAACGTCATGATTAGCTCACTGGTCTATCGAGGGGTGCCCCCTGGACCAGGGTACGTTTACCGTACTCATTCTTTATTCATTTTATTATGCTACTATTAGCCTTTTTCTTATATATTCATACGATCTGCCTCGAGCATCAGAGTGTTAAAGACCAGGGAAACCTGGTCGTTGTCTGTATGTAGCGTTGACTAGAGACCTTTTGATTGTTAGGATCGATGGACACGGCTAGAGAGGGGGGTGTGAATAGCCGCCCCAAATTCTCGCGTTTCTTTCTACAAACTAGGGTTAGCGCAGCGGAAATAGCTAAATAGAAACGCAAAAGAAGAAGCAAACCTCAACACGAAGATGTAACGAGGTTCGGAGATGATACTCCTACTCCTCGGCGTGTCCGTAAGGTGGACGAAGCCTATCAATCCGTCGGTGGATGAGTCCCCGGATAACCGGCTAATAACTACTCCTTGTGGGTGGAGAAACCTCGCCACAAACTTTGCAACAGCAATACAGGAGTAGAAAGCAGCAAGAAGCAAAGTACAATACAAATGTATGAAACACCTTCGCTTACTTGCCTTCTCTTATACTGCATCAAGCGACGCCTACAACAGCAGGAACCCAACCGAAAGGAAGCTCACGCGAAGCTTCAAGCGGTCGAGCTCAAACTCAAATCACAGCAGAGAACTTGCGGCGAAGAAGAAGACACCACGGTGAAGCCCTCGGCCTCTTATACCGCATCAACTGCGAAGAAGAGAGGAAGAACTAGCGTTGCGTCGCGGCTGGATCTGATCGGTCCATGGACCGATCGGGGAACCTCCTGATCGGTCCGCAGGCCGATCAGATCTTCCCTCGACCGATCGGCGTCTCCTGATCGATCAGGACCGATCGAAACTCTGATCGGTCCATAGGCCGATCGAGCTTTCCTCGACCAGCGATCTATGCGATCGATGCGGCCGTCGGTATGAATGGATCGGTCGGCGACCGATCCACGGCTTTCTCGCGAGTTGCGTTGCCTCTAATCGGTCTCCGGCCGATCGATTCAATCGGTGAGCCATCGATCGATTCCGATCGGTCACTGGACCGATCGAGAACGCAGATATCCGGATCGGTCACGGCCGATCCAAACTTCGACCCTAAACCTAAGGCTTCCACACCAACATCCAGTCAACCTTGACCTGTTGGTACATCATCCCTAGCATCTGGTCACTCCCTTGACCTGCTAGCATTCCCCGCTAAGTGTCCGGTCAATCCTTTTGACCCACTTAGACTTTTCCCTTGCCTGGCTTCACTCACCAGGACTTTACCTAGCTTCACTTACTAGGATTTTCACCTAGCTTCACTCACCAGGATTTCCCGACTGCCTAACATCCCAGTTAGGACTTTCTCACTGCCTGGCTTCACTCACCAGGACTTTCCAACTGCCTAACATCCCAGTTAGGACTTTCCCACTGCCTGACTTCACTCACCAGGACTTTCCACACTGCCTAACATCCCAGTTAGGACTTTCTCACTGCCTGGCTTCACTCACCAGGACTTTCCAACTGCCTAACATCCCAGTTAGGACTTTCCCACTGCCAAGTCTCCGTACTTGGACTTTTCTAGTGTCAAGTCTCCATACTTGGACTTTTCGCGTGCCAAGCTCCCTGCTTGGACTTTTCCCGAATCAGGTCAACCAGGTTGCACCTACAATCTCCCAAACACCTATTCTTGTCAAACATCAAGAATACAACTCTCTTCTCGTCAAACATCGTCAAGCATCAAAACACAACTCGAGTCAGGTCAACTCGAGTCAGGTCAACCTTGACCTAAGGTTGCACCAACAATCTCCCCCTTTTTGATGTTTGACAAAATCCAAAATCAAGTTAGGTTAACCCGATAACCTAACTTAGGTTTTCCAATGTTCTTCCTTGAACATTCTTCCAAAACCTACACTCTCCCCCTTGGGACATCTCTCCCCCTTTTTGACACACATCAAAAAGAGGGAATCAAGGTCAAGAGTTTCTTCCCAATGAAAGTCCCATACCTTTCATTGAAATCCTTAATTTCCCCCTTGATACTAAACTCAACACTCAACTTAGTGACAATTCCTTATCACTAATCCTCAAAAGTCTTAAGGAGTAAAAACTCCCCCTAAAAGTCAACTCCCCCTTGACAATTAGGTAAGACTCCCCCTACAGGCCAACTCCCCCTTGACCATTGCACCAACAATGTCTTGGAGAGTTTCAATCCTTTAGAGATCCGAAACTCAACTCCCAAAAAAAAAAACTGAAATTTCAGACATCCAGTCGAATTTTCAGCACATTGGCACGCTATCAGACCTCACTGGATATGTCACTAGACCGATCCACAACACTCTGGGTCGGTCCTGTGACCGATCCAGCCCTCCCTGGATAGGTCCAGTGACCGATCCAGACTCTGATCACAGGGATTTCTGATTTTTCTTCTCCCGAAATTCAGAAACCCCTAATAAATTCCATAAAATTCCAAAAATTGTGAAATTTTGAGGATACATTCCTCATACCATATACTATCATGGAAAAATAGTTTTAGATGAAAATAACTTTCATTTTTCAATCTTGATACAAAGTTCAAAAACTTTGAACTAGTTCAAGTTTAACTCAACTTTGTATCACAATGTTCAATGATGAATGCAATCACTAAGATGGCTTCATCAAGGTTTTCCAAATCAATTTCAAAATGATTTTAAACCTTTTAATTTAGGACCATAATCTTAGGGCTAAATGTACATGACTTGTACACAAGCTTTCCCTATGATCCTCCATTTCTTGAATTAGGCTCATCTAGGTACAAGAACTATGCACCTTGATCCTAATTCATGATCCTAATATCTCACACACATCTAAAGTGTATCAAACACATCCATGGCAATTTTGATGTGAGATATGGGTTTAGGTATCTTAGACTAAGGTCTCATACATTTTCTAAACACAAATTTGATCTCAATATCAAAATGTGTTTTTCATCCTTAGATCAATTCAATTGATTATTAATGCAAGAGATGATGACATGGCATAAAATGGTATCATAAATGAAAACATGTGCCAATGTCATGATGTCATGGCATAAAGTATGAAACTTAAATAAACATGACATAAAAACTAGCCTAAGCAATATCATGACATTTCAAATGACCATAAAATAAATATGATGTTATGACATGGCATATGACAAACAATATATGGTAAATAGCACATAAAGGTATAGAAAATACCTAATTCTAGCTTTAGTTGTCATTTTTGATAATTTTGATCATTTTGCCATAAATTCTATATTCCTAAGTGTGATAGACCTCAAATCATATACCAAAGATGTTTAGATCACTATGTGCCAACTAGATTGATTCTAGAAAACTCCTCAAATTCGATTGACACATTCTAATCACCTTAGGAATAATTGTTAATTTCATTTTCAAGGCTTGATTACCCCTTGAAAATTCCTCAAATGTCACCTTTTGCTATGAATAGATTAACTATCTATCCAAATAAGGTTGGCACACTCTAATCCATCTAGCGTGATGGAATCACACTCCTAGGAACCCAATACCTATTGGAGCTCATTGGGTTCACTAAATATTCACTAGGGATGACTTCCCTAGCAACCCTCCTAATGACCCTCCTAGACTTTAAAGCCTTGGTCATTTGGGACTCATCAAGATCAACTCTAGGGGTGACTCCCCTTGTGACCTTGGTGATGGTCTTCCTAGGGGGAGGTTTTGTTCCATAATCGAATGGAACATTGTGATAAGTGGGCTTGACCATTTGGGACTTAGGTTTGTGACCCAAACCTTTCTTGTCCTTGGACTTTGGTTTTTGACCCTTAAACCCTAGAGATGACTTCTCCAAGTTCTTAAGAGCCTTTTCCAAAGTATCAAGTCTTGACCTCAAGACTTGATTTTCCTTCTCTAATACCTCAAGTTTTAACTTGTCATTTGTCTTTGAGGTATTCCTAGGCATATGTCTAGATGATTTGGGATTTCTACCTAGGTTATCCTTAACCTTAGATGAGTTGATCCTAGGGTTGGCTTTCCTAGTGTTATCCTTATCTAGGCTCGCATGTTTGGCACCTAAGCATGTGTATCGATTTCTATAATTATCATGCTTATCATTATTGTTAACAATTGCAATCAAACTACTAGCATGTGTTCTATTTGAATTGCAAAAATGAGCCTTAGAGATTACCTTAGGGTTTACCTTAGCTCCCCCTATGGGCATGCTCGGTCTCTTGTCCTTGTGAGATTGTCTCCCCCTCGGACATTGACTCCTATAGTGTCCCCTTTGATTGCATTGAAAGCACACCACGTGCTCTTTGCCTTTGCGTATCGGGACTCCGACTTTCTTGACCTTTGGCGCCGGTGGAGTCTTTCTAATCCTCTTTGGACACTTACTCTTGTAGTGCCCAAATTCCCTACACTCAAAGCACATTATGTGTAATTTGCTAGAAACTAAATGGCTTGAGTTACCTAGAGGTGAGGATGGATGAACGCTCTCTCCTTCATCCCTTCCGGAGGTAGAAGCTTCTTCTTGCTCCGAACTTGAAGAAGAACTCTCCTCCTCTTCTTCTTTAGATGTTGAGTGTCCCTCAACTTCTAAATCCACATCTCCATGAAGTGAGCTACTTGGCTCACTTGACTCCTCTTCATGGCTTGAAGTGGAGTTCCCCTCATGGAACTTAGCCAAGTTGTTCCACAACTCCTTGGCATTGTTGTATCCACCTATCCTACACAAAACATCATTAGGTAAAGAAAATTCAAAAATCTTCAATACCTCATCGTTGACTAGGGATTGGTGGACTTGTTCCTTGGTCCACTCCTTCTTCTCTAGGGTTTCTCCTTTCTTGTCCGTCGGAGGCTTGAAACCTAATTGGACACAACTCCAATTCTCAAGATTAGTCATAAGAAAATATTTCATTCTTACCTTCCAAAACGCGAAGTCGTCGCGATCGTAGAAGGGTGGAATGGTGATGTCGTCTCCGAGTTGATCCATCTCTAGCTTGTGCTCCCTCGGGTGTTAATCCGGCGAAGAGCGACCTCGCTCTGATACCACTTGTTAGGATCGATGGACACGGCTAGAGAGGGGTGTGAATAGCCGCCCCAAATTCTCGCGTTTCTTTCTACAAACTAGGGTTAGCGCAGTGGAAATAGCTAAATAGAAACGCAAAAAGAGAAGCAAACCTCAACACGAAGATGTAACGAGGTTCGGAGATGATACTCCTACTCCTCGGCGTGTCCGTAAGGTGGACGAAGCCTATCAATCCGTCGGTGGATGAGTCCCCGGATAACCGGCTAATAACTACTCCTTGTGGGTGGAGAAACCTCGCCACAAACTTTGCAAAAGCAATACAGGAGTAGAAAGCGGCAAGAAGCAAAGTACAATACAAATGTATGAAACACCTTCGCACTTGCCTTCTCTTCGACTGGATGAAGCAACAACTTCAAGCGACGCCTACAACAGCAGGAACCCAGCCGAAAGGAAGCTCACGCGAAGCTTAGACGAGAGCTCAGCAAATCACGCAGAAGAACTTGCAGCAGCAAGAAGAAGAGGCAAGAAGAAGACACTTCACGGAGAAGCCCTCACCTCTTATACCGCATCAACTGCGAAGAAGAAGATGAAGAACTAGCCGTGCGTGCGTTAGATTCTGATCGTCCATGGACGATCGGAACCTCTGATCGGTCCATAGGACCGATCGGGCTTATTCCTCGACCATCGATCTATGCTCGATCGGTGCCGCCGATCGGTATGTGGATCGGTCAGCACCGATCCACGGCTTCTCCCAATCGTTCCACTGATCGGTTGGGAGGAGGCTTATCGCAGGACCTCACCCAATCGATCGGCCGATCGATTGAGCATGAGCCAATCGATCGTTTGACCGATCATGCTCCTGATTTTTGCTCAAAACCAAGTCCAAAGCCCCCCTAAACCAACATCCGGTCAACCTTGACCTGTTGGTACATCATCCCTAGCATCCGGTCACCCTTGACCTGCTAGCATTCCCCGCTAAGTGTCCGGTCAATCCTTTTGACCCACTTAGACTTTTCCCTTGCCCGGCTTCACTCACCAGGACTTTACCTAGCTTCACTTACTAGGATTTTCACCTAGCTTCACTCACCAGGATTTCCCGACTGCCTAACATCCCAGTTAGGACTTTCTCACTGCCTCACCAGGACTTTCCAACTGCCTAACATCCCAGTTAGGACTTTCCCACTGCCTGACTTCACTCACCAGGACTTTCCACACTGCCTAACATCCCAGTTAGGACTTTCTCACTGCCTGGCTTCACTCACCAGGACTTTCCAACTGCCTAACATCCCAGTTAGGACTTTCCCACTGCCAAGTCTCCGTACTTGGACTTTTCCAGTGCCAAGTCTCCATACTTGGACTTTTCGCGTGCCAAGCTCCCTGCTTGGACTTTTCCCGAATCAGGTCAACCAGGTTGCACCTACAATCTCCCAAACACCTATTCTTGTCAAACATCAAGAATATAACTCTCTTCTCGTCAAACATCGTCAAACATCAAAACACAACTCGAGTCAGGTCAACCAGGTCAACCTTGACCTAAGGTTGCACCAACATTGATGACTTGGTCAACATAGAATACAGTTCATCATATCCTTCCCCTTTGGGTCATGATAATTTGGTTAATATTTCAGCCACATCTCACAGACAGTTTCATCTTCTTAGATTCCCGACAAGATCAATATATATATATATATATATATATATATAGGCATCCAAAGTGGACATTTTGACGTAGTCAAAATCTAAATTTTTTAATCTCTCTCATTGCATACAACAACTCTATTCTCTCTCTTTTGATTGCAGTTAAGATGGTGTTGATTTGTAGAAATTAGCACAATATTAGTGTTGATTTCTATAAACCAGCACCACCTTTATGATGATTTCTACAAACCAAATGTGGTGCTTGTTTGTAGAATCAGCACCACTTGACTAGTTTAGAAATCAACATCAGCTTAGTGTTGGTTTGGTAGTGTCAGCATCAAAGTGGTACTGGTTTATAGAAATTAGCATCACCTTAGCACTAGTTTGTATAAACTAGCACCATCTTGCATGCAATTAAGGAAAAGAGAAGAGAGTTATTGTATGTAGATGAAAGAGAGATTAAAAAATTGAGATTTTGACTATGTCAGATCACCCATGTCGAATGCGGCCCACTTCCGTTCACATGAAAGTGCAGGTTATCATTCTTGTGGTAGTATATATATATATGACTTCTAACTACCAGATCTACACAACCCTTCTTAATACTCTACCGAAATTATAGCATGTGGAACTATATACAACTATATATATATATATATATATATATATATATATATATATATATATATATATATATATTTATATATATATATATATATATATATATATATATATATATATATATACAAGTGGGTGCTCCATTTAAAATAAATTATCTAAAATACATTAGGACCGATTTTAAGATTTAGGTTGCAACAAATAGTTGCTAGTGTAAGTACCTCGGATTAGTTTTGATGTGATCAACCAGTTTAAGTTAGGTCTTGTGTATTTGATTCTTGTGTTTAAGTGTGCAGGAACTTAGAAACACAAGAAGTCGAGTGGAAGAAACAACTAGCGAGAAGGATGGCACGGGAAGGGAGTCGACAAGCTCAGTGCATCCGAAGGACGAGGTGCTATGGAAGAGTACATCGGTGGATATGAAGGACGCGCGTAGCGGTTCGAGGGACAAGAAGTCAGGGAGGAAGATTGCTCGAGGAGAAGGTCGGAGTTGGATTCATGTGAGCTCAACTCCGGTTAGCTAGAACATCACCCACGCGAAGAAATCAGTTAAGGAGTTGATCTATCTTATGGAAGGCGCCTTCGATGAACAGTGTCAAAGGCACCTTCCGGCCCATCTTCGACAGATAAAACTTATCTGATGAAAGGTGCTTTAGACTATCTTGGAGGCGTCTTCTAGCTACAGATAGAATTTTTCAAGGGATATAAAAAGACCCCTGGAGCTAAGAAATAATTAACAACTTGAACAACAAGTCTTATACTATTTCCTAGTCTTTCTTTTGAGCTGTCAACTTCTGTAAGAGGCTTCTCCGCCTACAACGAAAGAGAATTCTAGTAGAGCACTTTCAGAGCGTTGAATTAACAACCACCTAGGTTATAACTAAATTAATTTTTAACTTTCTTACTTCTTTCTTTTAGTTGCTCAATTTTTATATTTAATTTAATTGTGCATACTAATCTAAGTTAAAAGAACAAGAAGGGATAATTTTATTTTATAGGTAATTCACCTCCTCTTGTCAGCTCCCGTTGCACCAACATCTAGCTTCTACAATGTTTAATAGTCAATTATTAGTTGTTATAATATGTAGCAGTTGGTTGTTAACTTTTACAAGGTGTAGCAATTGGATGCTAGTTTTTACAACGATGTCATTATTTTATGTTGAATTTATTTATTAGAGAGTGATAATCTAGTTAAATAATATTTCAATAAGCTAAATAAACTAAGAGAACTTCTTGACACCCAATATATTTTAAATTAATATTATTTAATCACGATTGACTATGTAAAATCTAACAAGTAGCTGCTAGAATGTGTAGTAGCTGATTGTTAGCTTCTACAACAATATCATTTTATGTTGATTTAGCTTATTGAAAAATGATAATCTGGTTAAAATAAAATTTCATGAACATAACAGACTATAACACTTACTATATTTCAAATGAACATTCTCTAATTACAATCGCTATGTAAAAGTTAGCAAGTACTTGCTATAACGTGTAACAATTAGTTGCTAGTTTCTACAACAGTATCATTATCTTATATTGATTTTGATCATTAGAGAGTTTATAACTTAGTTATAACAATATAATATTTCATTGAGTAAAACAAACTAAGGGAACTCCATAACATTCACTGCATTTCCAATAAATATTATCTGATAACAAACTCATACGTGTAGCAGTTGGATGAGAGAGAAATTAAAAAAAATTTGATTTTGTCTGCGTCGAATCGTCCACGTTGGATGTTGCCTATCCTGATTAGTGTGTGTGTGTATATATATATATACACACACACACGGTAGGCGACATCCAACGTGGACTAGCTAACGCAACCAAAATCAAAATTTTTAATTCCTCTCTCATCTGTATGCAACTCTTTTCTCTCTCTTACATGCAAGTCTCTCTCCTGCATGCAAAATGAGGTTGATTTTTACAAACAAGCACTAAGGTGGAGCTAGTATTTAAAGACCAGCTCTATCGTGCTGGTCTTTAAAGACCAGTACCAGCACATTGTCGTTAGTTTGCACAAACTAACACCAACATGGTGTTGGTTTGCACAAACTAACACTATGTTAGTGTTGGTTTGCGCAAACCAACACCATGTTAACATTGGTCATCAACTATTAATGTTGATTTGCACAAACAAGTACCAACAAAAAACCAACACTAATTACTAGTGTTGGTTTACACCATGCTAGTACTGATTTATATGAACCAAGACTAAAGTGGTGTTGATTTGTGTAAACAAATACCACTCTTCGTACTAGTCTTCTGTTAGTGTATCAACATGCTCGTGTTGATTTGTACAAATCACCATTATCATGTTAATGCTGGTCTTTAAAGATCAGAGACTTGTACGCGGATGAGAGGAATTAAAAAAAATTCAATTTTGATATCCTAAAATTAGGATATTAATAAAAGATTAATAACTCCAATTCAGTTCATGTAATTAACACACGTACGTCAAAAGTAACACATTTATAGTACGACTGCGACATTAATTAGTTATGTTGTAGTATGATAATTCATTTTTCTGAAACCATTTGACTTAACCCCAAAATGTGAATACATCAATTAATTAAATGAGCAATTCGAGGATATCAAATAATAATGACCCAAAATATATGACATCTGATGGACCAATGGCTTCATTCCCTGCTTCACCAAAACTGCCCTTATCTAATGCACTTGTCGTACATAATCGAAAGGGCTAGAACACCTGGCATCCTACTACTGGAGAACTTTGTACTTGATGGGGTGGGTCGCCCTCATTTTGATCCCTAAAAGTAAGGAATAAAACATTAGTAGATTACACAAGGAACTTGAATCTTTCTCAAATTTTAAGATATCAAACTCCATGTAGAAACTCATTCTGATCAGATGCTAGAGGTGTAGATATTGAACTACTGTAAATTCCAAATAGTTGAATTGAAATCATGTAGAGATCAAGTGTGGCAAAAGGTGATGATGTTCATCCCAATCACCCCTCCATGACCCACCCCAAGGCATGTGGAAGGATGATAAATCACGGAGCAACCTCCTAGGTGGGAGGAACTTATTCCTTAGGGGAATGAATCTCAGAGGATTCAAACATTGCTCCTATGTGGCAATTCTATCACCTGAATACCAATTTGGCTACGTCTGTGGGGGCAAAAAATCATGTAGAGATCAAGCTACAGACATTCTCAAACATTTATTTATCCTGGTACCAGCTTTAAATGGCTAGAAGATCATCACGAAAACTATTATTTGCCTTCCAGAGAAGAGATGATATCAAGTTAATATGGAAGCAAAACTTAATAATAACAGATTAAGAGAATTTGATAAGATCATAAATTTACTATGATTCAGAGTAAGGGCTATATATGAACTTGTACCACAATGGTAATAGAAACTCACGTTCGCTATGATAATAATTAGAGATTTTACCATTCTAAAAAGAATTGAAAATTTACCATGACAATTTCCAAGTGTTTTGCATAATCATTAGGCACTTTGTTTTTCATTAACAGTGCCTGTGCTATTTAAAAAGTGTATAGTTCACTTCATGGATTATATACAATTCTAAACTGCTCCACTAGTGTTTGTAGATATACAATCCTGAACTCACTAGCCACTTCATTTGCATTTCTGTACTATGAGGTAGAACTTTCGTATGGTTTTCGAAACATACACTCTATGCTTCATTGCTTAGAATTTTTTGAATACAATGGCATATAAGTGTCCAATATCCACATAATTTACTGCATGATTGGCCCCAAAAGGGCTAAACATTTGAATCGAAAGAGAGTAAACCAATTGGCAATGCAAAAGATAAAATAGAAACATATAGCAAGTAAAAGAGAACCAATATAACCTCAAGAACTAAATAGTGAAATAGCAATCTCACTCAATCAGAACCATACTCGCAATGGTAAATTCCAAAAGCTCTTCTTGTAATTCTCAATGTTAAAATCTTTTTGTTGGTATATGCCCAATTCATCACATTAACCTTACAAAGTGCGTTCAAAACATATTCTGGCTAACTTTGCTTTTCACGTGCAGATAACAACAAAGAATTCACCTTAAACAAAATCGCAGACAAGCTTACCTTAAAGTTCGAATTTCCGCATCATTTTCTCCTCTATTTTTTCCTCACTTTCCTTCAAATTGGACGCAAACAAACTCCATTTCTAAGGATAGTTTGCTATCTAAAAGCATAAAGCAAAGTAGATCAAGAATCTACTGCTATCTTTCTTCATGCATTGCAGTTTATTCCTGTAACATCCAGAGATCCAACTCATTTATCAAACCCTCTTCCTGACCTCAAGGCGAAGAAGAAAACATTAAAAGTAATAGACACATTACACATTCCGTACAAGAATCTCCGGAAAAGACAACGGCGGAAATCAAAAAGAAGGATGCGCGAGAGCGAGCACTAACCTTTTTTCTCCTCAGGCGCCGCCTCTACCCCGAAGCCGGGGAAGCACTAGCGGATCGCGGCAGGAACGGCGACATCGGATTCGGGAAGGCAAAGGAGAGATCTCTTCGCTTTCTTCTTACCTCGCTCCATGTTCGGGGAGAGAAACGAGGAGGGCGAAGTAAACAAAGGAAGGGCGTCACTGTGTCAGCTCCGCTTTCTGTCTGCTATATTCCTTTCCCTCGTCGTTTTCCTCCGTCCTCTTCTGTCTTGCGTTTACCTTCTCCAAAGACACGCGGATGCGGAGACAGAGGGGTAGATGGGTGGGTGCGGATGTGGGTGGCGCGATGAGGTGTGAATTAAAGAAGAGGATTACAGGTATTTGCGCGCGATGATGTGGCGTGCTGATGCGCGCACTTCCACCACCGGCCCGGCCCCGCCATGTAGGCCGGTCACACAACGATTTTAAGTAAATGAACCTGCTTCGCTGACATCCGCAGTTGACCCTGCGTCCTGTCAAACGTCGACTTGAAGGAATGAAAAGTCAAAGGGTTCATGATCCATCTGCTCACTTCTCTAGACGAGGAATGGAAACCTCAACGCCCGCGTTGACGCTGACTGATTGAGGATCTAGAAGACGGATAGAATTTTCATGCAGGTTCATGCTTTCACACCGAATTCACGATTGGTTGTATCCAGACTGTAGATTTAGATCTCAATCAAAGGTAGAAGCAGCTGGTTTTCCTTTCGATTCTCGAGCTAACCATATCGGCCGAACCGACCGATCCGGGCTAAAGATGAGCACGGCGGATAGCGTTGCAGGTGGGAGCTGGACAGGACATGCAACTGCACCGTCAAAAGCCACCACAGGGAAAGGCAGAGCATGAGCCTGATGCGCTGACGACGCATCTCCAACTGTCCACCGCACGCAACTACAATTTAAGCCTGTGGTCCACCAAATTAATCAATCACTAACAAAGCGCGCTTTGTTCTTCTTTTTTATCTGAATGCTTCCAGCTTAAGCTAATCGTCCTAAATTTATGCTCCATCTCATTGACAAAATAACTGGTTACTTCTTGGAAATGGCGTCACTTTTTTGATGATCTCTTGGAGGAATATGGTTACATTTTTCTGTTTTTTTTGAGAGAATGAAGAACATAATTGAAGCGCAGCAAATTTGCAAAAAAGGGGAATGTGTCTGTTCTACAGTTTGATTCATAGATTCTCCGGCAAATGGATCGTTTCTGTTTGCTGGAACTTCCGATCGAATTGAATCGAAAGAGTGTTGTTCTGAAGCAATGAGATCGGCTTCTGCTGTCGCTGCGGCAGATTCGTTCTCGTTGGATCTCACTGTGATCCAATTGCCGTCGGTTTCCCAATTGATCGCCTGAGAGACGCCGCCGGCGAGTCGCCGAAGCCTCTCTCGCGGGCTGTCGGAGTGGTGCTCTTCATCTTCTTCTTCTTCTTCTTGGGAGTCCCACATTCCCTGCTCCAACGTGCTCTTCGGGGAGACCCAAACTTGGTCGGCCGGAGGGGAGGTGTTTTCAGGCGAGCAAGTCGTCTTAGATACGAACGGGTGCCGCAGCAGCTGCTCCGCCGTCCACCGCTCCCGCGCGTCCCTCCTCAAACAGTTCGCCACGAAGTCCCTGGCATCCGGCGACAACCATCCGGGGCACTCGGGGACGTTCTCCGTGAACCCGGCGCGGTGCAGGGCCGCGATCGGGTCGGCGATGTCCGGCCACGGTGGCCGCCCGGTGGCCATCTCGACCACCGTACACCCGAGCGCCCACACGTCGGCCGGCGCTCCCTGCTCCTCTCCGCGAGCGGCCTCCGGCGCCATGTACATCGGCGTCCCTGCCACCGACGGCGCCGCCACAGAAGTCCGCTGCGCGCACCCGAAGTCCGTCAGCTTCGCTCCGCCTTCGGGCCAGAGCAGGACGTTCCGGGTTTTGACGTCGCAGTGCGCGACGCCAGCAGCGTGGAGGTGGGCGAGGCCGTGGAGAAGGTCTCCGGCGTAGGAGCGAATCTCCTGCTCCTCGAGGCTGCCGCAGCGCGCCGCTATGCGATCGTAGAGCGAGCCGAGAGGGGCGTACTCGAGGAAGAGGTTGTAGACGCCGGCGGCGACGTCAAAACCAAGACAGGAGACGACGTTGGGGTGGCGGCGGAGGGAGGAGAGAATCGCCTGCTCTCGTTGCAGGGGGGCAGAGAAGCAGAGGTCGGCGGACTTGACGGCGAAGACGAGGCCGGAGGGGGAGGCTACCGCGGCGGAGACAGTGGCGGTGGAGCCGCGGCCGATGGTCGGGCCTCGACGCCACTCTCCGATGGCCATCGGAATCAAATACGGAATTCGGTGGAGTTCTAGCGGATCTCGACAGAGAAGAGAACAAAGGGCCGCTTTATATACAAGTGAGAGTTGACTTTAAGAGATCCTCGTTACTGGCGTTCGGCGGAGCGGTGGAAGCACAAGTCAACCTCGATCACATGTGGAGACCTCGACGAGGTTGACGGCGAAGGCAAATCGCTGTCTCGAGGGAGGACACGGAACAGTCTCTTCAACCAATTGCAATTGTCCGCGTTCGACAAATCTAAAAAAATCTTCACATGGTACCGTTGACTCCACATAGACTTTAATAGGAAGTCAGAACGGTCAACTTTGTGATTCAGATTTTGACAAGTCTTCACTGGATTCAGAAAAATACGGTAAGTTGTTTAAATTTGGAATTGTCTAAATTTTGACAAATAGTTCGGTTCTAGTTCTAGAATGAGATTACTTAATTTAGCTTTTATAAAGTTTACTTAACCTTTAGCTAAATACATAATTAAGTTGTGGATAAGTGAGTCGTGTAGGGCATGGATAGGGAATATTAGGTGAGAAGGCAACGGCTGCACCAAATGACCAAGTGGGGATGAGGATCTAAAGAGGTGGTTGCACCCAACGCAGTTGGGAGATGACTTTGGGTGAACAATCCAACAGTTGACTTGATGCCTGAAAGATATTTGGTTTGACTTTGTTGCTTCCACTTTTTCCATATTCAACGCGATCTAATCTAACAATACGAGGCCTTTGTCAACCACTTGTGAGAAAGTGAGTAGGTGGGTTTGGTGGGATAGAATTGTATGAGAAGGTAATGAATTCATTATAATATTAATTAGATGCATAAAAGATTAGTTTAAATCTGATCTGATGGGTATTTATCAATGTATTCAGGTTCTGACTCAATCATCCAAATTCCAATTCAACCCAAATTAACTAAATTCTTTTATCGAATTTGTCGGTCCTGACTGAATCATTCAAAATGTATCCAAAGCCGCAATGAAGAACAACGACATGTCACTTGAGAAGACTGGGGGGATCCAACCCCAGATCAAAAGTAGAATTTATTCGATGTTAACCTACATAATACACACAATTTCATACCAGTCGACCGGCAACTCCCATGGTAACAAGAAATAGCAAACTTACAAACTATACATGTAGTCGGAGCGGGGCCCACACATATTTTAGTGGGTGATGGGCCACTGTCATCAGCTACTGGAAGAGAATCCGATACGGTGAACCCGACCCAATAAAGCTTACATATACATATATAAATATGCTCATGGTGGCTCATGGCTTACAAGAGCAAGCATATTGATTAAACACTTCGGAGAGATAGCAGAAGATATGGTCTATGAACAGGCAAATGCTGCCAGACATAATTTTACTAACTAAAAAACATGTTATTCACAAGAATCTTCACCATACATTTTACTTACATTTATGTATACGCATGCATACAATCGTAGTTTCAGGAATATTTGCACGATATATATACATCGAGTCGATCAATATCTGCAACTAAAGAGAAAGGATAAGTTAACCAAGTTTGCAGACTTAAGCACAAACTTCAAATAAGGGGAATAGGGTTGCAATTGAACTTTTCATGTCCAGCTCATTTTCTTTCTGAACTGAAGAAGTTGGTCCCTCCACGGCGCTGAAAAAGGATAATAGATCGATAAGAGGTTCAGTTGCTTTTTGGTTTGTTAAGATTTCAGACCAATCCCCATCACTTGGATCCTCGGCTTTGTCCCCTTCTGTATTCACCTTCAATGGGCTTCGCTCGTTCGGTGCATCAATGTTGGACCTTTCGATCTCCCCAGGATCTGCTCCCGCTCGGCTCACGAGCTCTGTGCCTGCTCGACTCAAGGGCTCTGCTCTCATTCGCCTTCGATTCTCACAGGCTCCATGCTCGCTCCGTCTACAGGATTCGCTCCCGCTCAGCTCATGGGTTTCACTCGCTTTGACGATCAGGGCTTAGATTATTCTTTCTCTGACTCCACGGATATTTGGGAGTCAAGGGATTGATACTATTCCTCTCCCCGACTTCACCGACATTTGAGAATCGAGGGATCAAGTCAGATCCTTAGCTGATCGACACCACTCCACGATCAGGTATGATAAAGGCTCTGCTCCCTCATATTGCTATGGGCTCCGAGAGACCAACGACCTCTTGGTCAGCGTTCCAGACTCTCGCCCCAGTCTGAGTTATAAGAGAGCATGCTCTTGCTACCAACGACTTCTGGGCCAGCATTTCAGACTCTTGTCCCAACGCGAGTTATAAGCGAGTATACTCTTGCAACCAACGACCTCTAGGTCGACGTTCCAGACTCTCGCCCCAGCTCGAATTATAAGGGAGCATGCTTTCCCGATCGACCAATGACCTTACGGTCGGATTCCAGACTCTCACCCCAATGCGAGTTATAAGCGAGCATGCTCTCGCGACCAACGACTTCTCCGTCGGCGTTCCAGACTCTCGCCTCAGCACGAGTTATAAGCGAGAATGCTCTTGCGACCAACATTCCATACTCTCGCCCTAGTGCGAGTTATAAGCGAGCATGCTCTCGCGACCAACGACTTCCTGTTTGGTGTTTTAGACTTCCACCCTAGTGCGAGTTATGGGCGTGCACTGCCATGCACACATCGACTAGCTAGCTAGGTTTCCTCCCTGGCCAGGTACTCGTCTCATTCGCTGCTCGGTCAGCACTTATCTCACTTGCCGCGCTGCTTGACACTCGCGTCTCACTCGCTCTGCTCACGGGCTTCGCGCCCACTTGGATCCTGAGCTTTGCCTCCTTCTACATTAACCTTTAATGGGCTTCGCGCTCGCTCGGTGCCGGGATCTACTCTCGCTCGGCTCATGAGCTCTGCGCCTGCTCGACTCAAGTGTTCTGCTCTCATTCACCTTTGATTCTCACAGGCTCCATGCCTACTCCGTCTACAGGATTCACTCCCACTCAGCTCACGGGTTTTCACTCCCTTTGACGGTCAGGGCTTAGATTATTCTCTCCCTGACTCCACGGATATTTGAGAGTCAAGAGATCGACACTATTCCTCTCCCCGACTTCACCGACATTTGGGAGTCGAGGGATTAAGTCAGATCCTTAGCCGATCGACACCACTCCGCGATTAGGTATGATAAACGCTCTGCTCCCTCATATTGCTATGGGCTCCGCTTCTATGAATTTCAAGGCTTAACCTCCCCCGTTCGAGGTTAAGCTATCGCTACCGGTCTCGGACTAGACTATCGGCACTGGTCTTGGGCCAGAGTATCGCCACCGATTTCGGACTGGAGTATCACCAATGACCTCTTGGTCGACGTTCCAGACTCTCACCCGAGCCTGAGTTATAAGAGAGCATGCTCTTGCTACCAACGACCTCTGGGTCGGCATTACATACTCTTGCCCCAGTGCGAGTTATAAGCGAGTATGCTCTCGCGACCAACGACCTCTCGGTCGGCGTTTTAGACTCTCGCCCCAGCTCAAGTTATAAGGAAGCATGCTCTCGTGACTAACGACCTTTCGGTCGGGTTCCAGACTCTCACCCCAGCGCGAGTTATAAGCAAGCATGCTCTCGTGACTAATGACCTCTCGGTCAGATTCCAGACTCTCGCCCAAGTGCGAGTTATAAGCGAGCATGCTCTTGCGACCAACATTCCAGACTCTCACCTCAGTGCGAGTTATAAGCGAGCATTCTCTCGCGACCAACGACCTCCTGGTTGGCGTTTTAGACTTCCGCCCCAGTGCGAGTTATAGGCGTTCACTACCACATGCACATCGACTAGCCGGCCAGGTTTCCTCCCTGGCCAGGTACTCGTCTCATTCGCTGCTTGGTCATCACTCATCTCACTCGTTGCACTGCTTGACACTCGCGTCTCACTTGCTCTGCTCACGAGCTTCGCGCCCACTCAGATCCTCGGCTTTGCCCCCTTCTGCATTCACCTTCAATGGGCTTGACGCTCGCTCGGTGCATCGACGTTGAACCTTTCGATCTTTCTGAGATTTGCTCCCGCTCGGCTCACGAGCTCTGTGCTTGCTCGACTCAAGGGTTCTGCTCTCATTCGCCTTTGATTCTCTCAGGCTCCACGCCGGCTCCGTCTACAGGATTCGCTCCCGCTCAGCTCATGGGTTTCACTCTCATTCGCTATCGACCTCATGTTTTCGCTCGACATTGTTTCTATTGCTTGGTCGATAATTTTCAATTGTCTAGTCGTAGTTTATAGTCGCTCGATCGACATTTTCTCTGTCTCGCGCTCGACACCGCTCGCCCATCATCTTACTGTAAGGGGATCGGTGGTCGGCTTGAAGGGGGGTTGGATAGACGACACCCTCAAATCCTTGCTTCCTACACTTGTTAGCTTGTGCAACGGAAATACAAACAACAAACAAGCTAAAGACTAAACTAAGAAAGGAAATGCAAACCGCTAACACGCTCGTTTAACGTGGTTCGGGGATTAGGGCTCCTATTCTACGGCGTGTCCTTGAGGTGGACGATCCCGATCCATCGGTGGATTAGCCTCCGACAAACTCCGGCTATCTCAAGTCGCTCCTTGTGAGTGGACAAACCTCACCACAACACCAACCAAGACTCTTGAGACTAGTAGACTACTAATAGAGATTAACCACCTCTATTTCGTCAGGGATAACCAAGCTTCCAAGCCTTGATTATATAGGTCGCGGGTTGAAAACCCCGCCTACCAGTCGACTGCCAAAACATGCAGTCGACTGCCCTCTGTGGAAATTCAACCGTTACATCCCAACGGCTCGATACCAGTCGACTGCTAAAACTAGCAGTCGATGCTCCACACTGACCGAACAAACAGAAGCATTTTGTTCTCTCCCAATCGACTGCTAAAACATGCAGTCGACTATTACAGTACTGCTACAGTACTGCTACAGTAACATTACAGTAAAACCCTAAAACTAGTATTTTACTCCGAGTACAATCTCTCGTGCACTCGTACTCTCACCCTTATGACTCACTTGACGCTTTTTTGTAGCTTGACCTCTTGCCTTTAAGCCTACTTCCTTTGGCTCTCGTCTCTCGGTGCATTCAAGCCCGCGGCTCGTCCCCAATGTCATCCCTTGTGTATGCCTCGAAGTCGCTTCCCTCGGCCCTTGTCCTTGCTGCCTTGTCCACGGTCCCTCGGATGCTTCATCCTTTACTAGACCCGAAGCCATCAACCTGAGTCACATGTGTATCCTGCATACCTACACACTCACATACACATATCAAATACAAGGGTGAACCTAATTTAAACCCTTGTCCAAACACCAAAACACATGGTCGCACGAACCATTGGGATTGCTCCAACAATCTTCCCCGTTTTGATATTTGGCAATACGTTTAAGTTAGGGAAAACATAATAGCAAATAAACATGCTAAAACAATGGACTTACGATGCTAAGGCTACACACTTGGACTTACGCCGCCGAATAGACTTATGTTGCCAAGGCTACACACTTGGACTTAGACTGCCGAATAGACTCAAGATGCCAAGACTACACACTTGGACTTGCAACGCCGAATGGACTTACGATGCCAAGGCTATACACTTGGACTTACAACGCTGAATGAAAAATGCACCATGCATTGGAACCTATGCCAAGACTCCCCCTACACCTAGGCTCCCTATTGAGTTAGGAATTTTATCACAGGGCTATTTAAGAACCTATCCCAAGGCTCTCCCTACGCAAAGGCGCTAAGGTTTTCCCAACTAAACTTTACTTCTCCCCCTTTACCTAACATCCAAAAAGCTTTCGAACAATATCCCAATTATTGAAAACTTATCATTCAACTGACCCTAAACTCATGTAGTTATCCCCCCATGGATCCCATACATCTATACGAGCTGACCTGGTCAAAATCCAGTGCTGAAAACACTTTCAGCTTGGTATCAGTCGACTGCAAGAAGTACTAGTCGACTGCCCCTATCGAAATGAGCTTACAAAGACATTCTGTGCTCAAAAATACTGTTACCAGTCGACTGCTAACTGTACTAGTCGACCGGTACACTATTCATGCAAAAATCAACCTTTTCTGACCAACTTCATAAATGCGCCAGAAATTCCACAGACCTCCAAAAATTCTCAAATTTTGTGGAGAGGTCTATTTTATCAATGTCTAATTGGGAAAAATATATGTAAAAATATATTTATCATAAATCCCAAGATTGACACAAAATATAAAACTAGCTAAAAAGTTCAATTGAACCCTGACCTAAAGTCTTAGTTTTAGCTTCCTCTTGATGTATTTGCATATACTTGTTGATATAGCGGGGACCGACAAGAAGGGGGGAGGTGAATTGCTTGCAATCAAAATTATACCCTCCTCAAACTTTCAACTCAAATAAAACAATAGTTATGAAATTAAACAGAATTAAAAAGAATGAACAGAGAAAATCAGACTCAATGTTTTTACTTGGTTACAACCAAGATGGTTGTTAATCTAAGGCAGTTTGAAAGCGCACTAGAAACATCTCATTCTCTGAAGGCGGAGAAGCCTTTTACACTTTGAGAGCACAGAACTATTACTTGGAAAATAAAACACAGAGAGTTGGTTACTTTCGTTATATCTTAGAACAGCTATTCGAGACCCCTTTATATAGGGCTTCGAAGACTTATCAGATAACCTGATTTTCGGGATCAAGTTGACTCGAGAGGGATCGGTCAACCGATCCCCAGGTTCGGTCGACCGAACCTACTGTACCTGCCCAGCCTTCCGTCCAGGTGCAGTCTCTCTGGATTGAGCTTGGGTTCGGTCGACCGATCCTTGTATTCGGTCGACCGATCAGCCAATGGTCTCTGCTCGATCTGACCCGATCAAATCGCTTCGACCAAGTCTGTGATTATCTTTGGTTCGGTCGACCGATCAGAGGGTTTGGTCGACCGATCAGCCATTGGTTGCTGACGTGGCTGCTGACGTGTCTCCAATGGCTGGCTTCTGATGAAAGGGGTTCGGTCGACCGATCAAAGGGTTCGATCGACCAAACACTTGTCAAGTCAACTTCCCGGTTGACTTGCTTGGGTGATTTCAACCATCCGGAATAGGGCTCACCCGAACCCAATTCCCGGCCTTCTTCTCGAGCAGTCTTCCATCCCGGCTTTACGTCCCTCGAACGGCTCGTACGTTCTTCACGCCCACCGGTGTACTCTTCCGCAGCTCTCTCATCCTTCGAACGCACCGAGCCCGTCGGCTCCCTTCCCGTGCAGTCCTTCTCGCTAGCTACGTCTTCCGCTCGACTTCCTGCGCTCCTAAGTTCTTGCACACTTAGACACAGGGATCAGACAAACAGGACCTAACCTAAACTTGGTTGATCACATCAAAACAACCACGGGGTCCAACAATCTCCCCCTTTTTGATGTGCATCAACCCAAGTTTAAGTTAGGGTAAAGACAAACAAATAGTAATTTTAAAAAAATTACTAAACTAACATTTTAAGCACAAAAATGATAGAATTTGCAACATGAGTTAGAAGGGAAAAAAATTAAAAATTTAATTTTTCCTAACTTCCCCTAAACCCCCCAAAACTTGTTACTAAACTCCCCCCATTTGATCACAGCAAAAATGAGGTAAAAATAATTTTATAAGTTATTTTGAAAAATTTGCTAAGTGAAAATTTAATATTATTTTTAAAAACAACTTAGCTTAGATAATTTTATCAAATCTAATTTTAGAAAAGATCTTAAAATGAGAATTTTTCTAAGTAAAATTTTAAGAAGAAATTTTTTTTTTGGAGAATTTATAAGGAAATATTTAAAAACTTTTCAAAGCATTATTTAATTTTAATTTTAATACTTTTATCAGAAAGTTAATTAAACATTTTATTTCGATATTTCGGCTTCCAGGTCGTAGCGAGGCACTAGGCCTTCTTGGTTATTGGAGCAATAACCACTTCCTTAGACAAAACTTCCATAAAGAAATTCATGGTTTAACTTTCTCACTGTAAGCTCTTAAAAAAAATTTTAAACTAGCGAAGATTTTGGAATCCAGTATAGATTCCTTCCTACTGGGTTATTCAGAAATTTAGGGGGAACATAATTTCTGGGAACTTTCCTAAGTTGTCCCTGATGTTTTCTAATATACTAGTTTACTTTTTCATAAATTCTTAATTTTGATTTTGGAAATTTATTTAAGCATGCATCATGATTTTTTAATTTCTCAATTTCAACTTTTAATTTTTAATTTTTAATTTTCTAATTTTAAATTATCATACATTTCTAGTGGGCATGCTTTTGCTAAGTTCAATTTCAATTTAGTATTTTCTTTTTCTAATTTAGCTAAGTCTTTAGAAAGAGCTATAATAAATTAAAATGACTGTTTATGTTTTAGTGTACGTACATCATTTACCTTACTTGGTGAGGCTCCCCCTTCATCGTAGCTATCCTCTTCTGATGATCCTCCCCCTTCATCTATGCTCATCTCTGAGTCCGAGTCATCTTCAACGAGATGGTTGCCCACCAGTGCTAGTCCCGAGAAAGCTTCGGTTTCTGACTCGGAGGATGAAGAATCGTCCCATGTAGCCTTCAGGCTCTTGCGTATAGAGGACGTCGGTTTTTGAGGCTTCTCCTTATTCATTTTCTTCAGTTTGGGGTAGTCATCCTTGATGTGCCCTTCCTCATTGCAATTATAGCATCAGACTGTCCTTCTGTTGTATTGATGCTTCCTCGACTGCGATTTAAATTTATTAGTTTTAAGAAATTTACTGAAACGTCTTACTAATAGTACCGCTTTGGTTTTGTTGATCGATGCTTCGGAGTTGAGATCGTCCTTTTCGGCTTGTAGGGCAATGTTGAGGTTCGACTTCTCTACTAGTTTCTCTGCAAGTCGAGACTCGTGAAGTTCGAAAGTAGAAAATAAGTTTTCTAAACTACTTACCTCAAAGTCCTTAGAGATGTAGTATGCATCTACTAAGGACGCCCATTCAGGGGTTCTAGGGAAGGCGTTGAGCGCGTATCGAATGGAATCTCAGTTTGTTACCGATTCGCTGAGATTCGTCAGTTGTGTAATCAGGTCCTTGATTCTCGCTTGGAGTTGCGCTACCTTCTCGCTAGTGTTCATCCGGAGATTCATTAGTTGAGTTCGAAGGATGTCGCGCCTCGCTAGCTCGAGGTACCTTCGTGGAGCTCTAGGAATTTCTCCCAGAGATCTTTTGCGGAGTCGTAGCTTCCGATTCGGCTTACCTCCTTGGGCGGCAGAACGCTCAGCAGGTGGAATTCCGCCTTTCCGTTAGCCATGAAATCGGCCCACTCCCTCTTCATCCAGTTGTACTCTTCTTTATCTTTTGGCTCTTCATATCCATATTTCATTATTAATAATATATCAAATTTAGTTTTAAAAAATACCTCCATTTTTCGCTTCCATGTGGCGAAATCTCCGTCGAACTTTGGGGGATGAATGTTTGCGCCGACCATTGTTCAGATCTTTGTGCTTCAGACAACGTTTAGTCCTTTTGAGGCTATTGGGCTCTGATACCACTTGTTGGTATAGCGGGGACCGGCAAGAGAGGGGGGGGGGGTGAATTGCCTACAATCAAAATTATATCCTCCTCAAACTTTCAACTCAAATAAAACAATAGTTATGAAATTAAACAGAATTAAAAAGAATGAACAGAGAAAACCAGACTCAGTGTTTTTACTTGGTTACAACCAAGATGGTTGTTAATCCAAGGCAGTTTGAAAGCGTACTAGAAACGCCTCATTCTCTGAAGGCGGAGAAGCCTTTTACACTTTGAGAGCACAGAACTATTGCTTGGAAAATAAAACACAGAGAGTTGATTGCTTTCGTTATATCTTAGAACAACTATTCGAGAGCCCTTTATATAGGGCTTCCAAGACTTATCAGATAACCTGATTTTCGGGATCAAGTTTTGACTCGAGAAGGATCGGTCGACCGATCCCCAAGTTCGGTCGACCGAACCTGCTGTACCTACCCAACCTTCCATCTAGGTGCAGTCTCTCTGGATTGAGCTTGGGTTCGGTCGACCGATCCTTGTATTCGGTCGACCGATCAGCCAATGGTCTCTGCTCGATCTGACCCGATCAAATCGCTTTGACCAAGTCTGTGATTATCTTCGGCTCGGTCGACCGATTAGAGGGTTCGATCGACCAATCAGCCATTGGTTGCTGACGTGGCTGCTGACGTGTCTCCAACAGCTGGCTTCTGATGAAAGGGGTTCGGTCGACCGATCAAAGGGTTTGGTCGATCGAACACTTGTCAAGTCAACTTCCCGGTTGACTTGCTCTGGTTTTGCTTGCTTAGGTGATTTAGACCATCCGGAATAGGGCTCACCCGAACCCAGTTCCCGGCCTTCTCCTCGAGCAGTCTTCCGTCCCGGATTTACGTCCCTCGAATGCCGTGCACGTTCTTCACGCCCACCGGTGTACTCTTCGGCATCTCTCTCGTCCTTCGGACGCACCGAGCCCGTCGGCTCCCTTCCCGTGCCGTTCTTCTCACTAGCTGCGTCTTCCGCTCGACTTCCTACGCTCCTAAGTTCCTGCACACTTACACATAGGGATCAGACAAACAGGACCTAACCTAAACTTGGTTGATCACATCAAAACAACCATGGGGTCCAACAATACTAACCCACAATGCATCCCTAGCATTGGTTTATATGACATCTATACATTCAAAACTAATTATCATGCTATATGACCCCAATGATATATTTCTAAGCATGAAACATAAACCAATTGTGCCAAATTCCTAGGTTTGAGACTCAAATCCGTCTTCAAACCACTTGGCACATTCCATGCCTCATCTAGACTCCCAAGTAAAGCCCACCTGAGATCCATTAGCCATGGGTCCCAACTTGACTCTTTGAGCTCCCCCTAGAGCTCTTAACCTTAGCCACCTCCCTAGGTGACTCATCCACAATTGCTAGGCCACATCGGTGCACCTCCGGTGACACTTGGCCTACAAACCTAACCTTCTTAACTTTGGACACCTTGTCCTTGGTTAATTTCTCCTTACCTTAAAATGACTTTACCTTTCCATTTATTGACTTCTCCTTGCTATAGTCATATGCAACCCTAGCATAAGACTTTACCTTAGCATTGGAGACATTAGATTGGTATCTCAAACCTGATCTATCATTATTGGGTCTTTGGCTACCCAACATCATACCTGATCCGGTGGTAAGGATGGGGGACCCTCGTTGGCGGGAGGTCAACGACACGTGGAGGTCAATGGTCAAGAGGGTCAACCCCAAGGTCGTGCCGAGCAGACAGATGTCATGCCGAGCGGACTGGCGGGCCGACCGAGCATCCGGCCGACCGAGCATCCGGCCGACCGAACATCCGACCAGGAGTCTCCCAGGCCGGACGAAATACAGCCCAGCCAAAGGTCGGGTTTCCGATGCTCAAGGTGAAAGAGTCTCTGGGCCGAGCGGACAGGCCGCTCGGCCGAGCCATAGGACAATAAGGCGCAATCCCATCCGAGCACATGAGTAGGGCTTCCCCGCCCGGTCCGAGGTATGCGCATTCCCAGAGGCCATGAACGCCGAGCGACCAGTCCACCCGGCCCGGGAACATGCAAGAGGCGCAAAGGGACAAAAGGGACAGCTGGTAACATCGTCCTCGAGACACCTGCCGCTGACAAACAACATGGTCGGCGGCCGGAGCGGACAGAGTATCGTACGGTGGAAGTTTCCACCGGCACGGCAGGGATATGCTCGGACAATTGCGGAATGGCGTCAGACATGCTTTTCTGACACAACCCTACTGAGGCATGTTTGGACAAGCGCAGGCGGCCAAGATAGTCGAGCAACAGCAGAAGGCTCAAGCCGATCAGATAGCGCAACAGGCAACGTCGGCGTCAGGCGGTCCGGCGGCACCAGATGACTGGCCGGAGCAGCTCTCAATATGGGGCTAGAACAAAGGTCCACCCGGCACTCAGGTGGAAGCCCCGCCCGCCCCGATACCTTTCCATAGGGCTTTGTTCCAAACGCCCTCGGAGGTCGCGCAAGCCAACCTCGACTGGGGCTCTTCGTCCGATGAGGCGCCCCTCCGCGACGCAAGGAAGGGCAAGGCGCCACGGACAGACTCATCCCCCGAGCGGATCAATAGGCAGTTCTCCGAGGTCATCCTGCGCGACCCACCACCAAAGCATTAGGTGCCCCCGGCGATCAGGGAATACAACGGGACGACCGACCCAGACGACCATCTGGGTAAGTTCGACAACACAACCACATTGCATCAATATACAGATGGTGTGAAGTGTCAGGTGTTCCTCACCACCCTTTCTGGATCAGTGCAATGATGGTTCCGAAGGCTACCGAATGGATCCATCATGAGCTTTAAAGAGTTCCGCATGACCTTCCTCCATCACTTCGCTAGCAGTAGGCACTACCAGAAGATCAGCGTAAGTCTATTCGCCATCAAACAAGGCTCGAAGGAGTCGCTCCAAGTCTACATCCAGCGTTTCAACCAGGTGGCCATAGATATCCCGACGGTCACTTCAGAAACTATGATGAACGCGTTCACATAGGGGCTTGTGGACGGTGATTTCTTCCGTTCACTCATCAGAAAGCCGCCTCGCAGCTACGACCACATGTTGAACAAGGCCAACGAATACATCAACGTGGAGGAAGCTTAGATGGCGAGGAAAAAGGAAGCACCATCCGAGCCACCAGCTCATGCCGAGCAGAAGCCGCCTTCCAATTATCAACCACCGAGAGGAGCCCGCGCAGAGGTAGCCCGTCCTCATCAGAGGTCGCACGCCGTCCAATAATTATCGGCCGATCGGCCTAAACCGAAAGGGAAGTTATGGACTCCCATGTTTTGTTCGCTCCATCAGTTAGTAACTCACAACACCCGCGACTGTTGAAGCCTCCCCCCAATCACTCATCCTACACCAAGGAGCTATCGCCGTCGATCACCTTCGCCAAATCGACGACATCAACACCAAAGTCCTGCCCGGCGTACAGAAAGGAGATCTCTCGAGCGACAACATAACCAGCAGCGCAGGGCCATTCCTCGGGCATCACATGAACAACCCCGACCATCCGCTCGGGAGGAGGAGAATAGAGGCAATGCGTCGAGGGGTGAAATCAACATCATCGCCGGAGGGCCGACCGGAGGTGACTCCAACAGGGCAAGGAGGCGCATGCAAGGCAGCTTACGATCCATACGGTGGGCTGCAGTTAGGAGCGGGTGAACGGGCCTGAGATAAGCTTTGGGCCTAGGGACCTCGAGGGAGTCGAAGTCCCGCAAGATGACGCCCTCATCATCCGAGCGGTAATAGCTAACTACACTATTCACCGCATTTTTATTGATACAGGCAGCTCAGTCAATATAATCTTCCGGAAGGCATTCGACCAATTGTAAATCGACCGAGCCGAGTTGCTGTCGATGACAACCCCCCTCTACGGGTTCACCGGTAATGAAGTTTTGTCGGTCGGACAGGTTCGGCTGGCTATCTCACTGGGAGAGGAGCCGCTCAGAAGAACGCGGACTGCTAACTTCATTGTTGTAGATGCTCCCTCCGCGTACAATGTGATCTTAGGGCGACCGGCTCTCAACGAGTTTCGAGCGGTCGTCTCCACCTTTTGCCAAAAGGTAAAATTCCCCGTGGAAGATCAGGTGGGAGAAATCCGAGGTGATCAGCTAGCTGCCCGGTGATGTTATGTAGAGATGGTCCGATCCGAAGCCAAGTCCGCCCGGAAGGTACCACGCGTCGAGGTAAATGCTATAACCGAAAAGCCACCTTCTTTAGTTTACGAAGAAAAGGAGGAGGTAAAGATCCACCCTGTCCGACCGGATTCCACTACGTTCGTCGCATCCGACCTGGAGCCAAGCCAGAAGGAGAAGCTGATCAGATGTCTCCAGCAAAACTACGACGTCTTCGCCTGGTTGACCCACGAGCTGCCTGGCGTGCTATGGGCTATTCGTACAACCCCAAAGGAGGGAACGGGGGTAACACTGTTCCACTTGGTATATGGGGGCGAGGTGGTTGTCCCAATCGAGATCGGAGTCGAGTCCGATCGGATCCAGAACTACGATGGGGACAACGCTGAGCGGAGACAGCTGGAGTTGGACCTAGTTGATGAAGCACGAGCTAAAGCAGCCATCCGGCTGATGGCGTACCGACAAAGGATGAAGCAGAATTAAAACAGGCGTGTAATTCCCAGAGCATTCTAGGTCGGCGACCTAGTATGGAAGAAGGTGAAGCCGGTCGACGATGTGAGTAAGATGGCAGCTGCCTGGGTCGGGCCCTTCAGAGTCGTCGAGAAGCTCTGATCAGGTGCATACTATCTGGAAGATGAGGACGGACGACGGCTAGAATGACCATGGAGCGCAAACCATCTCCAGCCGTACCGAGCGGGGTAAAAGGTGCGCCAGTGTAATTTATTTCATGTATGCCTCGTTCGTCTGTATCCTTTGGCTGCAGGAGTAAAAATTTAAAAAGACAAAGGATATGAGCATATGTTGTCGAATGGCAAAACTCCATGAAGATGTTCGAGCGGTGACGTTAAACTCTAGAGTCGGACCGGCGACAATAAACCCCCCGGTCAGAAGACCATCGAGCGGCGACGTTAAACTCTAGAGTCGGACCGGCGACTATAAACCCCCCGGTCGGAAGACCGGACCAGCGACTATAAACCCCCAGACCCGAAGACCTTCGAGCGGCGACGTTAAACTCTAGAGTCAGACCGGCAACTATAAACCCCCCGGTCGGAAGACCGTCGAGTGGCGACGTTAAACTCTAGAGTCGGACCGGCGACTATAAACCCTCTGGCCCGAAGACCGTCGAGCGGCGACGTTAAACTCTAGAGTCGGACCAGCGACTATAAACCCCTCGGTCGGAAGACCGTCGAGCGGCGACGTTAAACTCTAGAGTCGAACCGGCGACTATAAACCCCCCGGTCGGAAGACCGTCGAGCGGCGACGTTAAACTCTAGAGTCGGACCGGCGACTATAAACCCCCCGGTCGGAAGACCGTCGAGCGGCGACGTTAAACTCTAGAGTCGGACCGGCGACTATAAACCCCCCGGCCCGAAGACCGTCGAGCGGCGACGTTAAACTCTAGAGTCGGACCGGTGACTATAAACCCCCCGGTCGGAAGACCGTCGAGCGGCGACGTTAAACTCTAGAGTCGGACCGGTGACTATAAACCCCCCGGTCGGAAGACCGTCGAGCGGCGACGTTAAACTCTAGAGTTGGACCGACGACTATAAACCTCCCGGTCCGAAAACCGTCGAGCGGCGACGTTAAACTCTAGAGTCGAACCAGCGACAATAAACCCCCCGGCTCGAAGACCGTCGAGCGGCGACATTAAACTCTAGGGTCGGCCCGGCGACTATAAACCCCCTGGACGGGACAGCGTCGCGCAGATATACTAAGGCCCAACGTCTAAGGCTGATGATCAGCAAGCTTGATCCTAAGGACAAGGAGAAAACAATGGCGTGCGCCTACCAACGTCGACCAGCAAAAAGCTAACGAAATGGAAGGTCGTTCGACCGAGCCATGTAGTTACAAGAAACGCTTCAACAAAAAACTAACAGAGCAAAAATTGACATGTCAAAGTTACATTTATAAGTTCGCCGATCGGGAGGATTACAGAAAATACTTCATTCAAGATAATTGAAAACATGCTTCGAAATGGTGGTGAGAAGCGCCGCATGCTCCGTAGCAGGGATGACAACGGATTTGGGGAGCTGACCCTTGGATTTCAGATAGTCCGCCATAGCGGTGATGGCCAACTCGAAGGCAATGACCATCCGGTCACAGACCTTCTCAGCAAATTCCGCCGAGCGGATGTACTTCTGCCTCAAGGTGGCGACACGGCCTGGCTCCGCCTCCTGGTACTCTTTGAAGGCGGCACGGGAAGCGTCAAGAGCCTCCTGCAAGGCCTTCAAATCGTCCTTGAGGGCCGCCGCCTCAACCGAACGACCCTTCTTCTCGTGGTCCAATAGATCCGCCAACTCCTTTACCCACCGTTCCGGCGATGGCTTGAGTCGGACACTAGAGTCGGACCGGCGACTATAAACCCCCCGTCCTGAAGACCATCGAGCGACGACGTTAAACTCTAGAGTCGGACCAGCGACTATAAACCCCCCGGCCCAAAGACCGTCGAGTGACGACGTTAAACTCTAGAGTCGGACCGACGACTATAAACCCCCTCACCCGAAGACCGTCGAGCGGCGACGTTAAACTCTAGAGTCGGACCGGCGACTATAAACCCACCGGTCAGAAGACCGTCGAGCGGCGACGTTAAACTCTAGAGTCGAACCGGCGACTATAAACCCCCCGGTCGGAAGACCGTCGAGTGGCGACGTTAAACTCTAGAGTCGGACCGGCGACTATAAATCCCCTGGTCGGAAGATCATCGAGCGGCGATGTTAAACTTTAGAGTCAGACCAGCGACTATAAATCCCCCGGTCGGAAGACCGTCGAGCGGCGACGTTAAACTCTAGAATCGGACCGGGGACTATAAAACCCCCCGGCCCGAAGACCGTCGAGCGAGGACGTTAAACTCTAGAGTCGGGCCGGCGACTATAAACCCCCTGGTCGGAAGACCGTTAAACTCTAGAGTCGAACCGGCGACTATAAACCACCCGGTCGGAAGACCGTCGAGCGATGACGTTAAACTCTAGAGTCGGACCGGCGACTATAAACCCCCCGGCTTAAAAACCGTCGAGCGGCAACGTTAAACTCTAGAATCGAACCGGCGACTATAAACCCCCTGGTCGGAAGACCGTCGAGCGGCGACGTTAAACTCTAGATTCGGACCGGCGACTATAAAACCCCCCGGTCGGAAGACTGTCGAGCAGCGACGTTAAACTCTAGAGTCGAATCGGCGACTATAAACCCCCCGGTCGGAAGACTGTCAAGCGACGACGTTAAACTCTAGAGTCGGACCGGCGACCATAAAAACCCCCCTGCCCGAAGACCGTCGAGCGGCGACGTTAAACTCTAGAGTCGGACCGGCGACTATAAACCCCCTGGTCGAAAGACCGTCGAGCGGCGACGTTAAATTCTAGTGTCGGACCGACGACTATAAATCCCCCGACCCAAAACCGTTGAGCGGCAACGTTAAACTCTATAGTCGGACCGGTGACTATAAATCCCCCGGCCCGAAGACCGTCGAGCGGCGACGTTAAACTCTAGAGTCGAACCGGCGACTATAAACCCCCCGACTCAAAGACCGTTGAGCGACGACGTTAAACTCTAGGATCGGACCGGCGACTATAAACCCCCCGGACGGGACAACGTCGCGCAGATATACTAAGGCCCAGCGTCTAGGGTCGATGATCAGCAAGCCTTGATCCAAGGGACAAGGAGAAAACAATGGCGTGCGCCTACCAGCGCCGACCAGCGAAAAGCTAACGGAATGGAAGGTCGTTCGACCGAGCGGTGTAGTTACAAGAAACGCTTTAACAAAAAACTAACAGAGCAAAAATTGACATGCCAAAGTTACATTTATAAGTTCACCGATCGGGAGGATTATAGAAAACACTTCATTCAAGATAATTGAAAACATGCTTCGAAATGGTGGTGAGAAGCGCCGCATGCTCCGTAGCAGGGATGACCACGAATTCGGGGAGCTGACCCTTGGACTTCAGATAGTCCACCGTGGCGGTGATGGCCAACTCGAAGGCAATGACCATCCGGTCGCAGACCTTCTCAGCAAATTCCACCGAGCGAATGTACTTCTGCCTCAAGGTGGCGACACGGCCTGGCTCCGCCTCCTGGTACTCCTTGAAGGCGACACGGGAAGCGTCAAGAGCCTCCTGCAAGGCCTTCAAATCATCCTTGAGGGCCGCCGCCTCAACCGAACGGTCCTTCTTCTCACGGTCCAGCAGATCCGCCAACTCCTTTACCTGCTGTCCCAGGGCGCGGGCCTCCACATTCTTCGCTTCCAGATCGGCGATAGCGGTATTTTTTCGAGTGGTTGCGAGTTCTATCTTGCGGTCATAAGTTTTGACCTGCTGTTCGAGCTGGTCCAGTATGTATGCCTGGTCAGTCGTCTTCTTCCGCTCAGTCTCCAGCAGGTCCTTGGTCTTCGTAAGCTCCTTCTGCAGCTCGGCATATGACTGGCTTTGAGAAGAAGACGGGCCGCCCGGACTCTTCATTCTCTTCAGCTCCTCCTCCACCATGGCTAAACGGTTGGCGATAACGATGTTTTCCACCCATCTCTGATGTACGCAGGAGTGTTAAAACGCCGACCGGGAAGACTACTTAAAAGAGCAGAAATGAGGCTTACCCCTGTGGACTGCTGCATGTGGTTGTCAGCCAGTTTGTCGAGCGGTATCATGGCAACACAGGCCCGGGCGTCCGCCCACATCTCAGCAAGGGGCCCCTTGATAGTGATCATGTGTTCAGGAGCCGTCGGCTGATCTGACTCGGCCATAAATGCCTCAGTGGGGAGGTGCAGGGTGGCCTTAATAGTTCGGCGCCAGCCCGGAGTCGTGTGAGCGGACGTCGAGGGATTGGAGGTCGGGCTGGACATCGAGGATAGAATGCCCGAGCGGCAGACTCGGCGGGGTACGGGAGGAAGAGAGCTGATCGGCACCACTTCGATGGGGTCCGCAGGCGGATCTAGTTGGGAGGGGGTCCGGTCGGAGGAGAGCGCCTCGACCGATGGCGCTTTGCCGTGGGGAGATGCGGTGCCCGTCCACTCGGACGCTTGCACTGCGGAGGTGGCCGAACGGAGTGGCATCTCAACACGCCGTCTCTTCTGGCTGAGGGGGAGTTCGTCGTCCGGCTCAGAGTCATCCTCCCTAACGGAAGGGCCCTTGCTGGACGTTGCACCACCAGTCGCTTCCGCAGGTGAAGCTCCAGCGACTGACTCTCTTGCATTTGCCTCGCTCTCACCCTCATGAGAGCCGACCGAAGCGAGGCCCAACTGCTCTATTTCCTTGGCAGCGGCCGCCTCGAGCGCCACCGCTTTTCTCTTCAAGATCCCGAACAACACAGACTCCATTACGATGTTCGCTGCAAGGAAAGGAGAAGAAAATCAGTTAGAACTCAAGGCAAATGCACAAGTGAATTTCTTACCGAAGCTGCTCGGGAGGGGGGGTCCGGCTCGGACTCAAGCCAAACATATACATCACGCCTTCATGAAGAAGTTTGTTGATGTCGAGCTTCAGACCGGCAAGCATATTGGCTGCCTGAAGATAATCCGGTCGGGTTTTATACCTCTTCAGTTCGGAAGAGGTGGGCGGTCCGACCTGCCATTTGGTCCGGAAAGGAATCCGACCGGGGATACGAAGAAAGAAGAAGTTCTCTTTCCAATGTTTGTTGGAAGAGCGCAGTTTATCAAAAAAGACCAAACCAGGCTGAGCTTGAAACAAATAAGTGTCCGACTCGGACTACTTGGGATAGTAGAAATAATAGAAGACTTCTAGACGGAGGGGAATGTTGTGTATCTTAAATAATACCACAACTCCGCACAGAAGGCAAAAAGTGTTGGGAACTAACTGGCGAGCGGAATGTCGAAGAAATCACAAACTTCGGCGATGAAGGGATGGAGAGGAAACCACAGACCGACTGTGAATTGGTCGTGGAAGAAACAAATAGCACCGCACAACAGTTTGTGCGGCCGACCGGAAGGCGAGGGTAAAATCAGTTCAAAATCAGAAGGGATGTCAAAAGCGTTTATCAGGCTCTCGGCATCACACCGATCGAACTGCGACTCTATGGTAGTATACCATGGGCCGAGAGCGAGGTCCGTGGGCTGGGAAGAGCTAGCCATCGCCGGAAGAGTGGAGGAGGCAGGGATCGGAAGGAAACACAAAGGCTAAGGGAAGACGAACGGAACAGTGACCGAAAGACAAGAGTGCGGCAAGGAACACAAAGAAAACACAAGAACCGAAGGGAGAAAGGCAGAGAACCTTACAGAAAAGATGAGGATCGAAAGAAGAGGGCAAGGGGTCACCGGAGTGCCGAGGAACGAGGTCACCGGAGCAAGGAGCGCAGGAAAAGGCTTCTGAGCACGCGACGACAAAAGTGTGGCAGAAGAAGGCGACGCGAGCTTTATAAGGATGGGCTCGATCCGCCCGAGCCGTCGAATACAGGTCACATAACCCGAGGCCCACATCCAACCGTCCATTTCAAACCAATGAACGTCGCATCGGGTGTAAGGCAGCAGCCATACGATGACGTCAACAGTGCCATGTGGCATTCGGTCAGAGGAGGGCATTTAATGAGCCCCGTCACGAGGCAGAACCCGCGTGCTCAACCATAATGGCGGAGATTTGCACGTATTCCGAGAAGATCTCGTGGACATCATCACAGGCCATCGACAGGCCAGTTGGGTAGCCCTCGGCAATTAGCCGACCGGCGCTATTCGACCCCATAGTGGCCGAGCGGAGGTACACTTTCGGGAGTGGCAGGATGGCTGTCGCTTGGCCAAACTCATAGTTTAGTCAGTCGGACTTAGCGCCTCCTTCGACTAGACTTGAGGGGGAGGCATGTGATCCGGTGGTAAGGATGGGGGATCCTCATTGGCGAGAGGTTAATGACACGTGGAGGTCAATAGTCAAGAGGGTCAACCCCAAGGTCGTGCCGAGCGGACAGAAGTCATACCGAGCGGACTGGCGGGCCGACCGAGCATCCGGCCGACTGAACATCCGACCAGGAGTCTCCTAGGCCAGACGAAAGATAGCCCGACCAGGGGTCGAGTTTCCGATGCTCAAGGTGAAAGAGTCTTTGGGTCGAGCGGACAGGCCGCTCGGCCGAGCCACAGGACAATAAGGCGCAATCCCATCCGAGCACATGAGCAGAGCTTCCTTGCCCGGTCTGAGGTATGCGCATTCCCAGAGGCCATGAGCGCCGAGCGACCGGTCCACCCGGCTCAGAAACAGGCAAGAGGCATAAAGGGACAAAAGGGACAGCTGGTAACATCGTCCTCGAGACACCTGCCACCGACAAATATCATGGTTGACGGCCGGAGCGGACAGAGTATCGTACGGTGGAAGTTTCCCCCGTCACGTCAGGGATATGCTCGGACGATTGCGGAATGGCGTCAGACATGCTTTTCTGACACAACCCTACTGAGACATGTTTGGGGAAGCGTGCACGCATCGAGAAGCATGTCCGCGCCTCCCCGGGGTCCTATATAAGGACCCCCGGACTTCGACGGAGGTATGAGATTCTCATCACTGTAGCCACAGTAGCGTTACTTTGCTCCTCTTCTTCTTCTTCACTGCCTGACTTGAGCGTCGGAGGGTCGTTGCCGGGAAACCCCTCCTGGCTCGGCTTCTTTGCAGGTTCGCCGGAGGTCTACACCATCATCAGAGGATAGCGGAGAGAGCCACGTCCCCAGCATCCATCGACTCAGTGCTTGGACAGGATCAATACCTGAACCCTTAACTCCAACATTAAATCCTTCTAAGGGTTTCTCCAACTTATCAAGCTTTGACTTCAAAGCTTGATTTTCCCTTTCTAGGTTCCTAACCCTAGAGTCAACATATCCACCTTGGACATTCCTAGACCTGCCCATTTTTCTAGGCATATGTCTCCCCTTCTTGGGATTAATGCCTTGGGTCTCCTTAGGTCTACCATTTCTAGAGTTATCATGAATAAGTTTCCTAGGGTTATGATCCACATTTACCCTACTTCTATCATGATATTTGAAATCAAAACTTTGCATGGGTAAATAATGAAAATTATTCCTAGCATTCATGGGAGTATAAGAATTAAACCTTGAATTACAATTCAAGTTAGGGTATACCTCCCTTACCCTTGAAGCTCCCCCTTGACACTTGCTTCTCTCTTTCTTCTCCCATTTCTTTAGATGCGCTAGCTTCTTAATCTCTCCCTTCTTTGGACATTTGGTGTGGTAGTGGCCCTTCTCTCCACATGTGAAGCATATGATGCGCATCCTCCTTCCTTGGGTTTCTTCATTCCTACAACCCTTGTTAGTATTCAAATTAACTTGAATGAGTTTAGGAGTTACCTTCTTCTTACCCATTGGACACCTACTATTGTAGTGTCCCTTCTCATTGCACCCGAAGCAAATTATGTGGTCCTTTGACTTCACTTCGGTGGAGGTGCTTGCTAGGTTGACCACTTCCAAGACCTCTTCTTCTTCTTCACTTGTCTTGTAATTTTCTTCAATTCTTGAGGAAGTAGATGATATCTCATCTTACTTTTCCTCCTTGGATGTTGAGCGTGACTCAACTTCCGTTTGCTCCTCCTCAACTTGAGCAATTAAACCCATCTCCTTGGGTTCTTCTTCTTTTTGTGTAGGTTTAGGTTCTTCCCGTAGAACCATCTTCACCTTGCTCCATAAATCGTGGGCGTTCTTATATTCACCTACACCAATTATCACATTAGACGGCAATATATCTATTAAGATTGATATTACCTTTGAGTTTGCCTCCAAACGTGAGGTTTGCTCTTTCGTCCAATGTCGTGGTTGAAGCCTTTTTCCCTTCTTGTCTCTTGGGACTTCGAACGGGTCCTTGATCACCATCATGGTGTCCCAATCCATATTGAAGAAGACTTCCATCTTCATCATCCAAAATGTGATGTCCCCAAGGCTTCCTCCTTCAAACTTTGGAGGTGCTATCAAGTCGGCCATCTTCTTGCTTCCTCGGCGATTAGTCCGAAGGAGAGCGTCCTAGCTCTGATACCACTTGTAAGGGGATCGGTGGCTGGCTTGAAGGGGGGTTGGATAGACGACACCCCCAAATCCTTGCTTCCTACACTTGTTAGCTTGCATAACGGAAATACAAACAACAAACAAGCTAAAGACTAAATTAAGAAAGGAAATGCAAACAACTAACACGTTCGTTTAACATGGTTCGGAGATTAGGGTTCTACTCCACGGCGTGTCCTTGAGGTGGACGATCCTGATCCGTCAGTGGATTAGCCCCCGACAAACTCCGGCTATCTCAAGTCGCTCCTTGTGAGTGGACAAACCTCACCATAACACCAACCAAGACTCTTGAGACTAGTAGACTACTAATAGAGATTAACCACCTCTATTTCGTCAGGGATAACCAAGCTTCCAAGCCTTGGTTATATAGGTCGCGGGTTGAAAACCCCGCCTACCAGTCGACTGCCAAAACATGCAGTCGACTGCCCTCTGTAAAAATTCGACCGTTACATCCCAATGGCTCGATACCAGTCGACTGCTAAAACTAGCAGTCGACTGCTCCACACTAACCGAACGAACAGAAACATTCTGTTTGCTCCCAATCGACTGCCCTAGTCGATTGCACTAGTCGACTGCTAAAACATGCAGTCGACTGCTACAGTAACGCTACAGTACTGCTATAATACACATTACAGTAAAACCCTAAAACTAGGATTTTATTCCGAGTACAATCTCTCGTGCACTCGTATTCTCACCCTTATGACTCACTTGACGCTTCTTTGCAGCCTTAACCTCTTGCCTTCAAGGATACTTTCTTTGGCTCTCGTCTCTCAGATGCATTCAAGCTCGCGGCTCGTCCCCAATGCCATCCCTAGCGTATGCCTCGAAGTCGCTTCCCTCGGCCCTTTGTTGGAGTGTATACTGAAAGCCTAAGCTTTGTAAACATTCATTATGAATAAAGAATCACATTTGGTCTAATTATCTACATTTGTTTGTAGTTGTTCATTTAATTTATATTGTAGATAACATAGTATGTGGTGTCACATACAGAAGATGATGTTATCAGTACCTTATAAATTATAAACAGTAGCTCACGACCAGAATGGAAAGGAACAAACCATTAGAAGGTCGTAGTGTAATTAGGTATTAGTTTATCTTGACTATATAATTACACTAGTACACTCAGAGTGTATTGAGTAGGACCATTTGAGGTCGTTCCTTTTATACTGACTTTATAAAGGAACAAAGACCTCAGTTATTATGGAAGTGTGTGCTCTTAATCCTAATATAATAACAAGCACATATATTTGATATTTATTTCTTTAATTTATCAATGGGTGAGATTTAGTTCGATGAATCAATAAACGCGATAAGTTGGGAAATGATATCACTTATAGTGTGTGTTGTTGATTATAGAAGGAAACTGTGTCCTAGAGATACTAGGTTGATAATGTCCCCAAGAGGAGCTCATAAGGATTGTCATGTTAAACCCTGCAGGTGGACTTAGTCCGGCATGACGATAAGGTTGAGTGGTACTACTCTTGGACTTAGATATTAATTAAATGAGTTGTCAGTAACTCACTTAATTAGTGGACATTCGATATCTTAAACACAGGGAGACTAACACACTCATAATAAGAAGGAGCCCAAAAATGTAATTTGGGATTGGTGCGGTAGTTCAATGATAGTTCTCTAGTGGAATGAATTATCATTGATAAAATTAAGTTGTGTGTTCGGGGCGAACACGGGATGCTTAATTTTATCGGGAGACCAAACCCAATTCCTCCTCTCGGTCCCTATCGTAGCCTCTTATTTATAGAGTTCTATACCCACCAATACCCACCTTCTAAACCCACCCAATAGGTGCCGGCCAAGCTAGCTTGGGAACAAGCTAGGGCCGGCCTAGGTATATAATTGGGTGGCCGGCCCTAGCTTGAACCCAAGCTAGTAGGGCCGGCCAAAATAAATTAAAAAAGAAATTTAATTTTAATTTTTATTATAATGTGGAAGATATAATTTAAAGAGAATTAAAATTAAAATATCTCTCTTGTAAAAGATTTACAAAAGATTAAAGAAAGAGATTAGATCTCTTTCCTTATTTGTAGATTGGAGAGATGTTTTATTTTCTCTTTAAAATTATTCACATGTTAATAAAATTAAAATTATAGATATTTCCTTTTATTAACCATGAAGAGATTTTAAAGAGAAATTTTATTTTTTAAAATTTCCGGAAACAAATTAGGAAGTTTTAATTGTTGATTAAAACTTGTCCTCTTTTTTTTCCAATGATGTGGCCGGCCATCACAAGTTAATTGGGAAATTTTGTTTTATTTTTCTCAATTAATTCATGTCAAGGAAAATTAAGGAAATTTTATTGTAATTAAATTTCCTAATTTGCCTAGGCCAAGGAATATAAAAGAAGGGGTGAGGGTGCCTTCAAGAGACACAACATCTATTATTCCTCTCCCTCTCTTGTTCCTTGGTGTGGCCGGCCATCCTCTCCCTCTCTTCCTCTTGTGGTGGCCGAACCTCTCTCCCTTCCTTGGAGCTCTTGTGGTGGCCGGATACTACTTGGAGAAGAAGAAGAAGAAGGAGAGAAAGCTAGCATCTCTTAGAGCTTGGTTAGTGTTTTGGTTTTTCTCCTTGGTGAAGCCTTTCTTTTGTGGCCGAACCTTGCTTGGAGGAGAAGAAGGTGGTTGGTGGTTTCTCATCTTGGAAGATCGTTGCCCACACAACGTCCGAGGTTAGAAGAGGAATACGGTAGAAGATCAAGAGGTTTTTTCTACAAGGTATAACTAGTAATTTCTATTTCCGCATCATGCTAGTTATTTATGGAAATAATACCAAATACAAGAGGCTTACGTTCTAGAATTTCGAATATGTTTTTCGATGTTGTGTTCTTTTGTTTCTTTCTTTTCCTTGTGATTTGATTGTTCTCTTTGGTTAACCTAAAGTTATTTTAGGAAATTAAATATTAGCTTTCTATTAAAGGTTTTGTCTAGTCGGTGGTGGTTGCTCCCATATCCAAGAAGGCCATGTGCCTCGCCACGTCAGTACTGGGAACCTTTTATGGAAATTAATATTTAATGGAATTAATAACTTAAGGAGACTTAGGTCGAACGTGTTAAGTTCCGCAGGAGATCCAAGTCAAAACCTAAAAGAACAAATAGATTAAGTTTTGGATCAAACGTGTTAAGTTCCGCAGGCGATCCAAAATTTAATTTAAAAGAACACATGGTAGCTAGGAAAAGGTTCAGACCTTTGTACAAATTTTTTGTACAGTGGAACCTATAGGTTTTCCGAGTAGCAACCAACAATTGGTATCAGAGCTAGGGTTTTGCCTCTGTGTATTTGGTATTTAGTTTAATTATGCACATGTCATACATAATTTAGGCAGGATAATAGTAGGATGTGCTAACTTTGTGGATGCAGGATCCAACTATTATGGCTTTTAGTTAATTATGTGTGTGATTGGACCCTTGGACATGTCAAGGGCAATTTATATGTGTGTGCATGATTGTATTAAAATACAGCAGGAGCTGTATTTAGTTTTATTAGGATTTTATTTTTGATCTAGATACATGTACATTCCTTTTATGGAATATAGGATCAAAATGTAAAATTCTATTTATGTCGCGGATCAAATCTTGCAAAGCGTGGAACCTTCTAAGGACCAGAGGCACTAGGAGCAAGATGGATGCGACAGCTAGACCCGGAGGCGGTGGCCAAATATGGCAGCAGCTTGGGATGACAACACACGGAGGACAATTAGAGATAAAAGCCATAATAGTTGAAAATTAAATTTTCTATTTATTGCTTTTATATTGTGCTGTGTGTGCATGTTAGTTTACAAGTTTAGTAGGCTAGCATAGTTAAAATTCCTCATTTATAAATAACTAAGTGGGAGTGGATTTTTTTAAATAAATCCCATGGTCTCCATTACTGGTTTGTAAGTGATGCAAACAAGCTTGCGCGTTGGCTCTGAGTGCCTTCCTCCATAACGGATGAGCTTGTTTGTGGATCACTAGAACAGACTTCCATTTTTGGATGACTATAGGAAATTAATTAAGAGCGTGTGATCTTCCCCAACGGAAGGGGCATAATCTTATTAATGGACTTAGTGTCAAGTAATGGTATACACTTAGACACATCTAATAGTATCCTCCCCAACGGAGTCACTATTATTATTTGTGTGACCAAATAATACCAACTATTAATTTTATTTGTCAAAAAGTTAGGTTGACAAGATAATAAAATTAATGGGATAAAACCCTCCTTTTACAAATGTTGAATTTGTATACGTCCACACTAACGTGACATACAAAATTCACGGTGTTTTAAGGTGTTGGTTAATTTAAAATAGTATTGTTTGAGGAATCAATATTATTCTAAATTTAGAGTTCTGGCCAAAAGTTATTTGTGATTCTTAGGATGTCTTTCAACCCACTGTCTCAATAGAATAGACTTACTGGACCAAATTACATAGATTGAAAAGAAACACGGACATTGTTCTTCTTCTGAAGCTATAAATTTGTATCTTGGTGAGCAATGCCCCGATGCACCTCTTGGTGAATCTACCCAAGAGGAGATTGAATATCATAGGAAATGGGTAAAAGCAGATGATGGGGCGGTGTTACATTTTGGCTTCAATGTCAAATGTATTGCAACATCGACATCAAGATTTACCAACACCTATGATATCATGAACAATCTCAAGGAACTCTTTGGTCATCAGGATAGGGCTTCTGGCAAGAAGCCATGAGAAAGATAATGACAGCCACCATGCAAGAGCTCGTAAGAGATCATATCCTAAAGATGATGGCTTATCCGAACAATCAGATCCTTGGAGGAGAAATTGATGGGGAAACCCGGATCGATATGATCCTCCAAACGCTACCTAGAAGTTTTGAGCGGTTCAGCCTGAACTATAATATGAATAAAAGGATTTATTCATTAGGGGAACTCTTGACAGAACTTCAAGCAGTGAAGGTTATTTCGTCACAATGCTCAAATTCACTATCTTGAAAATGGTTCTACTTCTAAACCGAAAGGAAAGAAGAAGAAGAAACAAGTTGGTAAAGAAAGTGAATAAATCTCAGAGTACGGGATTTAAAGTCTGGAATGAAGAAGTCGAAGGGCAAGTGCTTCATCTGTAAGCAGGCAGGACATTGGAAGGCGGACTGTCCTCGTAGGAACCAAAACAAAGGTATATCTCATACTCTAGTTGTTGAAACATGTTTAGCGGTGTTATCTACCAGCACCTGGTGTGTAGATACGGGAGCCACTGATCATGTCTGCAATTCCTTGCAGGGGTTCCAGGAAACCCGACGACTATCTGAAGGAGAAATTACCGTCTACATGGGCAATGCTACTAAGGTGGCAGTTGTTGCAGTGGGAGACGTCTACTTATCTTTTAGTAGAAATAGAAATTTGGTTTTAAGAAATTGTCTTTATGTACCCAGTTTTAGAAAGAATTTAATTTCAGTTTCTAAACTGTTTTTAGATGGATATTCAGTTTCTTTCAGTAACGATGTAGTTATTAAAAGAAATAAAGTGATTATCTGTTCTGGTGCATTGGTTGGCAATTTGTATACTTTAAATCCAAATTCTTCCACAAAGCAAAACATGAAAATTTATAACTCATCTTCTAATTCTAATAAGAGAAAAGAACCTTCGGAAATGAATCAAGCATATCTTTGGCATCTAAGGCTTTGTCATATTAACTTAAGTAGGATTCAGAGGCTTATAGCCGATGGACTTTTGAGTTCATTAGAGTTGGAAAATTTTCCAACTTGTGAATCTTGCTTAGAAGGTAAAATGACCAAGAGGCCGTTCAAGGCCAAGGGGTATAGAGCCAAAGAAGTGTTAGAATTGGTTCACTCTGATTTGTGTGGTCCTATGTCTGTCCAGGCAAGAGGAGGTTTTGAATATTTTGTCTCTTTCATAGACGATTATTCAAGATATGGATACATTTACCTAATGCGCCGCAAGTCCGAGTGCTTTGATAAGTTCAAAGAATACAAGGTCGATGTGGAAACGACTAGGTAAAGTATCAAGACACTACGATCCGATCGTGGTGGCGAATACCTCTTAGGAGAGTTTAGGAATTACTTATCGAGGTCGATTCAATCCCAACTATTTGCACTGGAACAAGAATGGTGTAGCAGAGCGAAGGAATAGGACTCTTATGGAGATGGTTAGATCGATGATGAGTTATTGAATTACAAATTCGTTTTGGGGATATGCTCTGGAAACAGATATGTTCCGAACTTAGTACCTTCTAAATCAGTTTCTTCTACTCCCATAGAATTGTGGAATGGCGAAAACCCGTCTAAGACATATTCGGATTTGGGGTAGTCCGGCACATGTGCTGAAACCAGATCTTGATAAGTTAGAATCCCGCATGAAGTTCGCGTGTTTGTAGGATATCCCAAAGGAACGAAGGTGGTTTATTTTATAGTCCTAAAGACCGAAGGTCATTGTTAGCACCAATGCCCGCTTTTAGAAGAAGACTATATAATGGATCACAAGCCCAAGAGTAAAGTTGTTTTAGAAGAACTTAGAGAGGACATGTCTACTACAGTAGCAACAGTACAAGATGAAGTACCACAAGAGACTGCAACACGTGTCACACATGATACACAACCACAGATAGTGCCTCGTCATAGTGGGAGAGTTGTGAGGCACTGAAAGATTCATGTTTTTGGGAGAGTCTTGGACTTGATTCCGGTAACATGAACCTGATCCTGAACATATGATGAAGCACTCCAATATAGATGCAGCATCTTGGCAAAAGGCGATGAATTCGAAATAGAGTCTATGTACTCTAATAAGGTCCGGGAGCTTGTAGAACCACCGATGGTGTAAAAGCCGTTGGATGCAAGTGGATCTACAAAAGGAAAAGAGGGATGGGAAGGTAGAAACCTTCAAAGCTAGGCTTGTTGCGAAAGGGTACACTCGGAAAGAGGGAATCGATTATGAGGAAACCTTTTCACCGTAGCCATGCTTAAGTCTATCCGGATACTCTTATCCATTGTTGCTCATATGGATTATGAGATTTGGCAAATGGATGTCAAGACAGCTTTCCTTAATGGAAGTCTTGAAGAGAACATCCATATGAAGCAACCAGAAGGGTTCATTGAAAAAGGCAAAGAGCATCTAGTGTGCAAGCTCAATCGGTCCATTTATGGACTGAAGTAAGCTTCAAGGTCTTGGAACATCCGGTTTAATGAAGTAATCCAGTCATATGGATTTATTCAAAGTCCGGATGAGTCTTGTGTATATAAGAAGTGTAACGGAAACGTGGTGGTATTTCTTGTACTATACGTAGATGATATTTTGTTAATTGGCAACAATGTCAAGGTATTGTCGAAGTAAGGGTATGGTTGTCCAAACAATTTGATATGAAGGACTTAGGAGATTGTGCACACATTCTTGGGATCAAAGTTATAAGGGATTGTAAGAAAAGAATGTTGTGTCTATCCCAAGCTTCATATATAGATACAATCCTTGCTCGTTTTAGCATGCAGATTCCAAGAAAGGTTTTACCTTTTAGACATGGAGTAGCTTTATCTAAAGAGATGTCTCTAAAGACATCAAAAGAGATAGAGGACATGAAAGCAGTTCCTTATGCTGTAGGAAGCCTAATGTATGCTATGCACAAGACCGGATATCTGTTTCGCCGGGCATGGTCAGTAGATATCGAGTAATCTGGACAAGGACATTGGACTGCTGTAAAGCATATATTAAAGTACCCGAGAAGGACTAGAGATTATATGCTAGTTTACAAGGCAGACGATTTGCTCCCTGTGGGTTACACGGATTCAGATTTCCAATCAGATAGGGACAATAGTAAGTCTACATCAGGCTATGTGTTTACTTTAGGAGGTGGAGCCATTTCATGGAGGAGTGTTAAGCAGAAATGCGTATCGGACTCAACCATGGAAGCTGAGTATGTAGCAGCCTCTGAGGCAGCTAAAGAAGCAGTATGGCTCAAGAACTTTCTAATGGACTTAGATGTGATTCCTGGTTTGCCCAAAATCATCACAATTTATTGTGATAATAGTGGTGCAGTTGCAAACTCGAAGGAACTACGAGCTCATAAGGCAAGTAAACATATAGAGCGCAAGTACCACCTGATACGAGATATCGTGAAGCGAGGAGAAGTTGTCATCGCCAAGATTGCATCAGTGGATAACCTGGCAAATCCTTTCACTAAGGCCCTTCCGGCGAAAGCTTTCGATTGGCATGTGGAGGGAATGGGAATCAGATGTATGGTAGAAGATATGGCAGCTTAGTCATTAGTATAAGTGGGAGATTGTTGGAGTGTATACTGAAAGCCTAAGCTTTGTAAACATTCATTATGAATAAAGAATCACATTTGGTCTAATTATCTACATTTGTTTGTAGTTGTTCATTTAATTTATATTGTAGATAACATAGTATGTGGTATCACATACAGAAGATGATGTTATCAGTACCTTATAAATTATAAACAGTAGCTCACGACCAGAATGGAAAGGAACAAACCATTAGAAGGTCGTAGTGTAATTAGGTATTAGTTTATCTTGACTATATAATTACACTAGTACACTCAGAGTGTATTGAGTAGGACCATTTGAGGTCGTTCCTTTTATACTGACTTTATAAAGGAACAAAGACCTCAGTTATTATGGAAGTGTGTGCTCTTAATCCTAATATAATAACAAGCACATATATTTGATATTTATTTCTTTAATTTATCAATGGGTGAGATTTAGTTCGATGAATCAATAAACCCGATAAGTTGGGAAATTGTATCACTTATAGTGTGTGTTGTTGATTATAGAAGGAAACTGTGTCCTAGAGATACTAGGTTGATAATGTCCCTAAGAGGAGCTCATAAGGATTGTCATGTTAAACCCTGCAGGTGGACTTAGTCCGACATGACGATAAGGTTGAGTGGTACTACTCTTGGACTTAGATATTAATTAAATGAGTTGTCAGTAACTCACTTAATTAGTGGACATTCGATATCTTAAACACAGGGAGACTAACACACTCATAATAAGAAGGAGCCCAAAAATGTAATTTGGGATTGGTGCGGTAGTTCAATGATAGTTCTCTAGTGGAATGAATTATCATTGATAAAATTAAGTTGTGTGTTCGGGGCGAACACGGGATGCTTAATTTTATCGGGAGACCAAAACCAATTCCTCCTCTCGGTCCCTATCGTAGCCTCTTATTTATAGAGTTCTATACCCACCTATACTCACCTTCTAAACCCACCCAATAGGGGCCGGCCAAGCTAGCTTGGGAACAAGCTAGGGCCGGCCTAGGTATATAATTGGGTGGCCGGCCCTAGCTTGAACCCAAGCTAGTAGGGCCGGCCAAAATAAATTAAAAAAGAAATTTAATTTTAATTTTTATTATAATGTGGAAGATATAATTTAAAGAGAATTAAAATTAAAATATCTCTCTTGTAAAAGATTTACAAAAGATTAAAGAAAGAGATTAGATCTCTTTCCTTATTTGTAGATTAGAGAGATGTTTTATTTTCTCTTTAAAATTATTCACATGTTAATAAAATTAAAATTATAGATATTTCCTTTTATTAACCATGAAGAGATTTTAAAGAGAAATTTTATTTTTTAAAATTTCCGGAAACAAATTAGGAAGTTTTAATTGTTGATTAAAACTTGTCCTCTTTTGTTTTCCAATGATGTGGCCGGCCATCACAAGTTAATTGGGAAATTTTGTTTTATTTTTCTCAATTAATTCATGTCAAGGAAAATTAAGGAAATTTTATTGTAATTAAATTTCCTAATTTGCCTAGGCCAAGGAATATAAAAGAAGGGGTGAGGGTGCCTTCAAGAGACACAACATCTATTATTCCTCTCCCTCTCTTGTTCCTTGATGTGGCCGGCCATCCTCTCCCTCTCTTCCTCTTGTGGTGGCCGAACCTCTCTCCCTTCCTTGGAGCTCTTGTGGTGGCCGGATACTACTTGGAGAAGAAGAAGAAGAAGGAGAGAAAGCTAGCATCTCTTAGAGCTTGGTTAGTATTTTGGTTTTTCTCCTTGGTGAAGCTTTTCTTTTGTGGCCGAACCTTGCTTGGAGGAGAAGAAGGTGGTTGGTGGTTTCTCATCTTGGAAGATCGTTGCCCACACAACGTCCGAGGTTAGAAGAGGAATACGGTAGAAGATCAAGAGGTTTTTTCTACAAGGTATAACTAGTAATTTCTATTTCCGCATCATGCTAGTTATTTATGGAAATAATACCAAATACAAGAGGCTTACGTTCTAGAATTTCGAATATGTTTTTCGATGTTGTGTTCTTTTGTTTCTTTCTTTTCCTTGTGATTTGATTGTTCTCTTTGGTTAACCTAAAGTTATTTTAGGAAATTAAATATTAGCTTTCTATTAAAGGTTTTGTCTAGTCGGTGGTGGTTGCTCCCATATCCAAGAAGGTCATGTGCCTCGCCACGTCAGTACTGGGAACCTTTTATGGAAATTAATATTTAATGGAATTAATAACTTAAGGAGACTTGGGTCAAACGTGTTAAGTTCCGCAGGAGATCCAAGTCAAAACCTAAAAGAACAAATAGATTAAGTTTTGGATCAAACGTGTAAAGTTTCGCAGGCGATCCAAAATTTAATTTAAAAGAACACATGGTAGCTAGGAAAAGGTTCAGACCTTTGTACAAATTTTTTGTACAGTGGAACCTATAGGTTTTCCGAGTAGCAACCAACACCCTTGTCCTCGTTGCCTTGTCCACGGTCCCTCGGATGCTCCATCCTTCACCGGACCCGAAGCCATCAACCTGAGTCACATGTGTATCCTGCATACCTGCACACTCACATACACATATCAAATACAAGGGTGAATCTAATTTAAACCCTTTGCCCAAACACCAAAACACATGGTCGCATGAACCATTGGGATTGCTCCAACACTTACCACCCGCTCGGTGTTCTCCTGATTGCTCGGTCAACATTTTCTCGGTCGTGCGCTTGTCGCTGATTGCCCATCGTCTTACCACCCGCTCAGTGTTCTCCTAATTGCTCGATCAGTATTTTCTCGGTTGCACGCGCGACACCACTTGTTCATTGTCTTCCCACCCGCTCAGCATTCTCTTGCTTGCCCGGTCGACACTTTCTCGGTTGGACACTCGTGTTAGCTAGAACCCTAGAGCCAATTATTTGATGATTGTATTTTGGACTTGTTGTATCATATTCTATATAAATAAAGGCATTTGGTTTTTGGTTATTATACTTACTTGTATTGATGCCAAATAAACTAAGTATAATAACGTCCTAGAGTAGAAGGTTCTTACCTATATCAATCGATTGGTTGAATCGATAGTGAGATGATATAGGGAACACTACTCTAAATCATTCCTAGTCGAGTATTAACATTCAGGGACAATGTTAATGCAATAAGACTAGCATGTAGGTCAACTCGATGACTTGATCTCACAAGTCATGGATATAGAGATATCAAGTTGACACATGGGTATGCATTAGAGAATGTATACTGAATGACCCGCCATGAGAAAGTATCATGGATCGTTATATGAGTGTCATATACTTTCTCATGTGGCTATTAGTATGACTACTAGTCCTTAGACCTGAAGTCACCATGGTTCCCTACATAAGGAGTTATGTACTTTAGTTTCGTCAAACGTCACCCGTAACTGGTGGATAAAGGCGATTACTGGGTATGTAACAAATTATGCGGAGGGATGTGAGTGATGTAGATGGGATCTATCCCTCCTATATGACGGGAGTGACATCGGTATTCTTGATAGAGTGAGACCACGAAGTGCATGGCCATGCCCAAATGAGTCAATATAGGATATTGAGCTCATTTGATTTAGTGTATCTACTTGGAGTTCAAGATTTAGATTGATTAGAGTATGACACGGTCTATGCCTCATATTGATCAATCTGATGTCTAGGATAGAAGGACACTTGTCATATATTGTGAGGAGTCACAATTAGTAGTCACAAGGTGATGTTGGATCTCAACATTTCTTGTAACTTGGGTAGCAATGATGTACTGCTAGATGCCGCTCATTGCTTATGTTTTTTAAAGGAGTTTAGAAACATTGCCAATGTTACAAGAACCTATTGGGTCACACACAAAGAACAAGTGGATGGAGATTAGGTTCATATGATGAACCAATTGGATTCGGGTTGATTTAAATTAGACTTATTGAGTTAGACTCAATTAGATTCAATTGTTGAATAAGTCTAATTTAAATTTGATTCATTAAGTCAATTTATATTAATGAATTGAGATTCATTAGATTGAAATTGGCTTGAATCAAAGAATGAATTCAACTCAACATGGAAGAGATTTGGTCAATTTTGACTTGACCAAAATGGGAAGTTGAAACATCAAGTTTGACTTGATGAATTGTCACTTCATGGAGGATGACTCATCCTACATGGCAGCCACATCATCTCCACCTCATGAGGTGTACCACCTCATGGAGGTTACACCTCCCATTCCATTTAATGTGGCCGCCCACATTAAATGGGGAGGTTACATGTGTGTGGCCGGCCACACTAATCGTGTAGGAGGTTTCATTTTGTGTCATTCAAGTTGTGTTGAATGCTTCTCCTTCCTCCTAGCTCTCTTCCTCCTTTCTCTTGCTGTTGCCGTGAGCTTTCATGGAGGGAGAAGGTGTATGAGTTGTGTTCCAAGAAAAGGGTGAAGTGAAGGTCACAAAGGAGGGTACCTAGAGGATTATGTGAGATCCCTTTTCTTTCTCTCCTTTCTCTCCTTTTTAAATCCTACCCGAGAACCCTAGAAAGTGATAGCACACTTGGGTGCTCTCTTCTCCATCCTTGTGTGTTAGAGAACACACCTTGTTCGTGTGAATATCACTAGAGAGTTGTCTACGTTGACAACTTCAAGATCAGGCGTACCGTTGGACGAGCGGGATTTGCGAGGGCACGCTTCGAAGGTAAAATGTTTTTCCTTTATAGATCTACTGTAGATCGTAGTTTAAAACTCGTACTCGTGTTTTCGGAAAGTTTTCTTCGCACGAGATCCAATGGCTAGGGTGATTCAGGGTTTCCGCGACGCGAAAACGTGATTTTCGCGGCCCGAAAAACCCAACAGCTCGACACCGCTCGCCCATCGTCTTTCATCCCGCTCGGCATTCTGCCGAGTGCTTAGTCAGCATTTCTTCTATCTCCCGCTCGGCGCTACTCGGTCTTTCACTTTGTTCTGTTTATATGCACGCTTGGCACTACTCAGTCTTTTCCTTTATACACACGCTCAGCATTCTTCCGTTCGCTTGGCATCCGCTGGGTACGATTCGACCGGTCAATTGAATTCTCTCGGTCCACTTTCTAGACTCTCGCCCAAGAGCGTGTTATAAGCAAGTATGCTCTTGTGGCCAACGACCTCTTGGTCAGACACAACGATTAGTTGACCGGTTTCTCTCCTTGATTAGGTGTTGATCTCACTTGCTGCTCTATTCGATGCTCGTCGCCTGGTCAACATTCATCTCATTCATCGCTCGCACCTCATTCGTCGCTCTACCCGACACTTATTGTTCATGTCTCACTCGTCGCTCTGCCCTGCATTCGCTGTTCTACCTGATACTCATCGTTCGTGTCTCACTCGTCATTCTACTTGGTATTCGCCACTCATTAGTCACTCTACCCTGCATTTTCCGCCCTGTCGGCATCTGTTTTTGCTTCTTACTTAGCATTTGTATAATCGCCCAATCGCTCTACTCAACATCGTTCGATCGTCTTCTCAATATCACTTGGTCTCCTGCTTGGCATCCCATCAATCTCTTGCTCGATATGCGCTCGACACTAATTTTCGTTGCTCACTCGATATTACTTTAGTCACTTGCTCGACATCGCCACAACTACTTGTTCAACGTTATATGACAGGCACAACGATCTGACTCTGCATTCAGGAGTGGTTCCACTTTACGTTAGGCTTGGTATAGTCAGTCGGACTTGCACCTCCTTCGACTAGACTTGAAGGGGAGGCTTGTGATACAGATATATCAGAAGGGGCCCAGGAGGAATTAAGTGGAGAAGGAGGATCATTTTGGTCAAATGAGTATTTAGGGATTTAAAGAGTGGAGGTATTGTTTGAGAAGGGGGCTTCTGCTTCGTGTTTTCCTTTCGTCGCCACCTCGAGGATGCAAGGGAGGCCACCTTCGCCGCCTCCTCCGCTGGCCATATCCGATGTCGGCAACCCTCTCTCTCTCACCTCGCCGGAAACCTAATACATCACCCTCTCCTGCTTCTCCTTCGTTTTGGCCGCCGCCTCCTTCTTTGTGCCGACATCACTGGTCGCCAACGCCGTTATGGCACTGCCCGCCTTCGATGACACTAACTCTCTTTCGCCACCACCACAGTCGAGGGAGAGGAGTCGCCGCCTCTTCCTTCTCCACTTCGACGACATCGATTGGACCACCCCTCTCCTCTCTTCCTCTCTCATTTGGCGGCCGCCGCTGCATCCAACAACTGCCATCACAGTGGCCACCAGGACACACCTCGTCATCGTCTCTTGTCATGCGGGTAGCAGATCCCTTTTCCCTCATGCGCGCCATCGACTCCCCTTCATCGGCTGCCTCGCTCCACAATCAATAGCCGCTGAGCCCTCCCTCTTTCTTCCTCTCCCCAGTTCACGCACGCCTCTGCACACCAGCGGGCTCCTCTTCCCTCTCCCTCTCTCGCACGTTGTCACCTCGCGTGAGAGCAGTAGCCAGCACTGCCCGCCGCTCTTCCGCTTTCCAACCCTACCTCTCTCCCTTGCACACGCCGACAACCCATATGCCTTCTCGCCACGGCCGACCGACTACCTCTGGCGGTTGATGCCGCTCACATCCGATCGACACCGCACAGTGGGGCGACATGGTCTTCAGCAACTGATGCTATCCTCCGAACCATCCTTATTGCATGCCCCTCTGATCCATCCGCCGGCGCATGTCTGACGACGTTCCAACATGTAGCTTGACCTCGCAAATCGGACCCATCTTCGGCTTCCGAGTCCCCGTAGCTATCACCATTCCACTCTAGTGCCTTGATATATTCCAACATTGTAGTCATCTGACTTGTGTGATGTTTTTATGTTCCGACCTTTGTGCCGCCATTGTATCCCGGCTTGCGTGCCGAGGGCACATCCGGTTTCGTGCCACCGTGTCCGTCTCTGCTACATCAGATCCAGCTCTCCAGCCTGTTCAAAGTCATCTACTCTTCCGAGTCAGGGCAACGCGAGCAACATCCCGACCAGCTCACTGATCCATCCGATGATGCCCCCTAAGTCAGGGTACGTTCTTCATTCTTATTCTATGCGTATTTTATTATTATATTTCTTAGTCTGTTACTTATATATTCATTGGATCTTTCTTGAGCATCGATGTACCAGAGACTGGGGCGATCCGGTCGTTGGCTGCAGATAGCATTGACCAGAGGACTTTTGATGACTTGATCAACATAGAAGTCATCTCAGTATATCCCCCCTCTCCGGGATATCATGATTCGATCAATATTTTATTCACCTCATCCGACGGTCCGTCTGATTGTCATGTTACTGAGTACCACCTCAAAACCTTTGCTTAAAATAAATCTTGATCTGGTTCATACAGATTGGCCCACACCCAGCATTACACATTTCTTCTCATTATACCATTTTTCAATCATATGGCAGTACTAAGTGGTTTGAAATTGTATCAAAGAGTATCTACTATCTTGGCTGAGAATTTTCTCATGTCTAGACATTGATGATATATATTTTTGCCTAGGCATGCACCTACATTCATGCGATTTTGAAATCAGAGACAACCTTGCATTGAACAGCCAAATTGATGGCATCAGAAGGTCGCAAATCAAAGCTACAAATCTGTCTCATTCCCCACCTACATACAAGGATGATGTTGCTTTAGATCTCTATCTGTAAAGTAGATTGTAGATTCCTTATGATGACATGGACCTTTGAGATATACAACTGAGCTAAGTAAGCTTTATTCACTCTCTTGGTGACCCTAACAACTTGGACCTGAAACAAGGAATATGTTCTTACTCACATGGTTCCAAAGAAACAGAAGCTTACAACTGCCATTATCAAATTGGTTAACCAGATAGCATGTTCAATATCCACAACTGAACAAACAAGGGGGAAATATTGTAAGGTTAAATGCAAAGGGAATATATATATATATATATAGCCCAAGGAATGCTACAATATGTTTTGCAAAGATCTATATATATATATATATATATATATATATATATATATATATATAGCCCAAGGAATGCTACAATATGTTCTGCAAAGATCTCCTAGAATAACTTTCAATTCATACTCAAAGAAAAGATGAAGGGTTCAGGTGACTCAAGTTACCTTCGATCCCAGCTCCTCAACCATCATTTTGGCTACTTGATAAATAGTTGGTCTAGCTTGAAATAAACATAGATCAAGTATTCTTCTTTTAGAATATAAGAATAATGATAATGCTGATTATCAACAGAAGTATACAATCTTACTATTGGAACATTCCGAATTCAACAACACACATGGCATTTCCACTGAAAATGAACAAAGCTATATCACTTTGGGAAAGGAAAGACTAGCAGTCACACAAAGCAAAGAGGGAAAAGCATACAAACAATAATAGGAAGCAGAAGCTCACTTCCATCTTCCATCTTCAATACAATTGCAGGGTGAGGAGCATAATCTGATAATTTTCCTTCTTGGGGGTTATTGTGAATGCATCTTAAACATTTTCCACTACGCATCTTTATCATAAAACCATCTGAGCCACTTCTAACCTGAACTGCTTGTAAGAGACAAACATAATGTAATCTACGAATCTTACAGTAAATCAGAAGACTATACGATTATCACCACATCAATATAAGATATAATTTATAGCACCAGTTTCATCCCGACCATAACAAGTTGCAGGTGGTAATCTAAATTCTAATGCCCTATTCTTTATGAATTTGTTTTTTTTTGCATATCTGCAGGTCATCCATCCCACCTAGTGGGATAAGATTTCATTATTGTTGTTGTTGTGTTGCAGGTCATCCACTCTCTGATCTCATATGGTTCACTATAATCCAAGCCTCAAATGTCTTAGATTTGAGCCTCAACTGAAGCTAACACATCATGAATGAACAGGAGATCTGTGCAATATGATGATTACAGTGATATTAACATGGGCTACCGTCACTATGGTAATTGTTATGGTGAGAGAAAATGTAAGGCAAATTACAAAATATCTGCATTAACAAAAGGAAAAACTACGCCAAGTCTAGATTATCAGAAAAGTATCATAGTTCAAAGATATTACCAGCTTCAATCACAGTGGAGTTTACATACTTCTCATCATTTGCAATGAAATTGCCAGCTATATTTCCATTACCATCAGAAGAAGAATTGAAACTACAATGAGAGCGCCATTGTTTCTTACCACGAGGTTGCAGAGATATGCCACCAAACTAAATTTCAACCTGAAGTATGCTTTGGCATTTATGTTTGCATCCCCAACCTCTATTTTGTTGCCACAAGATCTTTGCAACGTTACAAGTGATAACAAGAATAGAAATTCCAACGTAATTTGCACAAATATCATGGAGGTAAGGGACTATCATCCCTAGATTTGTAAGTTAAATTTTATATCAATTTATTATATATTTTTTATATAATTTTAAAATAAAAACAATGTTTTCATCAAATATGTGTACTCATTTGTATCTATTTATATTTAAAATATCTATTTCTGGATATATTTGATTGAGCTCATACTTCGATAATATACTAGGAAAAAACTTAGGATATGTAATGGACTACGTAGAATTGGATCTGATTCTTCTTACTTAAAAAATATCTGATGGCATGCATATATAAAAATAAGCTCAAAATCTTTTCGAAATAAAATGTTTAAGATATGATTTTTTTTAAAAAAATTTATGGATCCGTATATTGACATGTCTAATCTATAATCCATCTTCGATTGGATTGGATAGGAAATTTTCCAACCCACAAAGATGACGGGTTGGTCAGCTTCACCTCACCAACAAATAGTTGATTTATCACGGACCAACTTGTCCCATCACGGATCGACTCAGCCCGCCACTGATCGATCCATTTGACAGTTCTATTGAAGAGGCACATTAGGGTATTTTGGACATTTTAATGTGTAAGCCCTTCCTTATATTTATGTGAGTGACTTGACCATTTCAGTCTTCGCACTAATTGCATTTAATTCGAAAATTTGCCATTGAATCGTCGTGACTCGTATTTGACAAATTCAAATTTGCCATTGAATCGGTCTGCATTCTTGAAAATCATTACGTCCCCTCCCATCGGGATTGTACACTAGTTACAATATAGGGTGTTATTATATTAAATGATAGAGTTGAAATTCAATACGTTTGGGCATACTTTCTTTTGTGTCTTAATCATTGAATTTTCATTAATAATCATGCATAATTTACTCCCTCTTGAATAAGGATGGTCCTGGATCGAATTGATTCGATTATTAGGATAAAAAATTATCCAATTCTACTAGATCAGATAATATAATATCAGGACCTACATCCAACCCTATATCCAGTGGTTATTATGTATCAGATATTCGACGGGTTATCAGTTATTTGAATATCCGACCCTATATCCAATGAAATATAAAATATAAATATAAAATAATAAAAAATAAAATATTTTAAAATGATAATAGACATTACTCATTACACGTTGTAGTAGCTAATCGTCAATAGCTACTACAACATGTAACAACTTATCGGCAGCAGCTACTACAACGTGTAGCAACTTATTCGCAGTAACTACTATAACGTGTAGCAACTTATCGATAGTAGTTGCTACAAGTAGAGATGATCGCGGATCGGGTTGGTTTGGTTATTGGGATAAAAAATTATCCAGCTCTATTAGATCGGATAATGTAATATCAGGACCCTACATCCGGTCATATATCCGGTGGATTTTTTTTTGGTTCGGTTCGGGTCGGTATAAGTGGGTTGATCGGTTTGGTGGGTTAACTGCTCACCCCTACTCTTGAGAGATAAATTCATAGAGATACTAAAATAAGGTGGCGTTTAATTAAAGATAGTGCTAAATGATCAGAATTTGATCCGCCAAAATACATGCATGCATATACATAGGTATTTTAGTAATATTATATGGATATATTAATGACATGTATGTACATGCATGCATTATAATTGGAAGATAGAGATTTCAAGTTGGTCAGATTATGGCCAACAAGATTTACTGTTTGGTTAAATGATGGAAATAACTATGGGTATGTGTTTGATAGTAAGATGGAATAGGAATGGGAATGAAAATGAAACCCACCTAGTTATATGAGTTTTATTGATTCCCATAAATCTAGAAATCATTCCCAAATTGTTATTCCTAAACCCACAATCTAAATACTATCTTTTACTATCATTCTATTCCCTCATTTCCAAACTCATCAACCAAATACCCCCTAAGTCCTCTAATATCACCAAATCAAATCAATTTTCATGTCGCAAATTGATGATTTCTTACTATAGTTTCTCAAAGCATATTATCTTAAATAAAATAATCTTTAGAATCTTAATTTTTTTATAAAAATAAATATTAATTTTTCTAAAAGTAATTTTTTTTATCTAAAATTAAATTTTAATAATCTATTTTTTTTTTCAATTCATAAAATTATTAAATTATTTAATTTATCTTTAGATATTATTAACACAAATAAAATTTTATTAATTTTAATTTTAACAATTAGTATATTGAAGCTATACAAATAAGTATTAGCCTTAAGACCATGATATTGGTACAGTTAGTAGTCAAACATAAGTTTTGATAAATGATAAATATATTAAAGTTAAACATGTTGGGATCTAATCTTATTATTGAGTGTGCAGGGATGACTAATTCTAGTAAGGATGTTCGATTCTTGATTGGTTGAAGACCGAATGTGTGATTCCTGCAAGTTGGGATGTTCGATTCCCTACAGGTTGAAGTCCAGATGTAGGATTCTGGCAAGGGTCAGGATGTGCGATTCCCGATTGAAGAAGACTAGATGTGTGATTCTGGTAAGTTGAGATGCACAATTCTTGATTGGAGGAGACCTGATGTGCGATTCTGATAGGTTGGGATGTTTGATTCCTGAAGTTCGGATGTGTGATTCCGGATGTAACTCTGCACTTGGTAAGTAGAGCAAGTAGAGCTAAGTCACTGGAGGAGAGTGACTAAGTGAGGACGCGTCCCCATTTGAAGGGACAATAGGTGTCGATCCAATTTAAGTTTATTTTGGAAACCTAAATTAAGATCCTGCTAGATCCTAGTATAGAAGATAGGGTCCTAAGTCATAAATTAATCTTATTATTATTGTGCTTACGTTATTTTGCAGGTTAGATATTGTCGTGTTAGACTAACCTAACTTGTAGGGAAAAAGGAGTAAAAATGCTTCAGATGAATAATACTCGAGGTACTTTCAAGCATTGGAAGGTGCATTCGTAGTGTTCATGGAAGATGCCTTCGGTGCTATGGGAGGCGTATTCCGCAGGATAAAATTTAGACTTCGTTGTAGATAAGGAGCAACAAGTTCGGGATTAACCTTTACAGGTTGGAGGCGCCTTCAAGTCTATTGAAGGTGCCTTCCATACCCTTTATAAGGGTGTCTCGACCAAGCCTTAAGAATCATCACTTCTACGATCCTCTACACATCCATTTGAAGTTTCGACTACTCCGGCTTCTTGCTGCTGCTTCATAGAAGTCTGTTTGCCACCAAGCTGCCTTTCCTAGTCATCCGATCATCTTTGGAAGATCGACAACAACACATGAGCGCTCTCAAAATTCTTGGTAACATTTTATTAAGTATTACAATTTTTTACTATTGCTCTAAAAGGGAAGTGTAGGCTATTACACTATCCCTATCTCTTGTATTCGATCATCTCTTCTGATTGCTCCGGAAGAGGCATTTAGTGGATTACCCATCGATAGGTCTGCGGGACCTAGGTCTTGAAATAGGAGTCACCGAAGGCTTCGAACTAAGTAAACCCGAACACATGTTCTTTTGCTTATTTTTCTACTTCGCTTTCTTACTTAATTTTCTGCTGCACACTTTGATTTCAAAAAAAAAAAAAAATAAGTTTTTGAAAACCATGTGATTCACCCCCTCTCATGTGCGTCTCAATTCAACAAGTGGTATCAGAGCCAAGTTCTGCTCTAAATTGGTGCAACCACCAATTAAGCCAGGGGAACAATTTTAATTCTTTTTCAGATTCTATTTTTCGTAGCCTATTTGAATTGGTAAAATTTACCTCTTCAAATAATTTTTTCTCATTCGATTTTTACTTGAAATTGGTGCAACACCACTCAAGTCATCAACATATTTCTTTTTCTCAAACACTACTAATTTAAGACCAAACTTAGTACCTCCTTCTAGTTTTTTTTTAGCAATCAAATGACCCAACTTGAGGAATTCAACACCGCTCATCCTCCTCTCTTCAATGGAAATAACTTTCTTTACTGGAAGAAGAGGATGAAAGTTTATTTGAAGATAGACAGCAAGAAATGGTTCACCATCTGATGAGTATACCGGGCGCCTGTAGATGAAGCAACAAAAGTACCACTCGATCTAGAAAGATGGAGTCCAGAAGATAAAAAGAAAGCCCAAGTTAACTCCAAAGCATTGAACATGATTCAGTGCAGACTCACAAAAGAAGAACTCAACTAAGTCGGCTTGCACGAAAATGCAAAAGAACTATGGGACAAGCTCATCGAGCTACATGAAGGAACTTTCGATTTGAAGGTAACAAAACGCAACCTATTTCTTAATTCATTATTCAATATTAAAATGCAGGATGGTGTAACCGTGAATCATCTCCATGCTTGAATCAAGGACATTCTCAATAACCTTCACTTAATCTAACACCAGCTCAAAAATCGAGACGTAATAAGGTACACTCTTAACTCATTCCCTCGAAATACACTGTGTGCATCGATCATAGATGCCTATAAGATTTCAAGAAACCTCTCTAAGTTAAAATTAGATGAACTATTTTGTGAACTTGAACTGCATGAACAAACTAATCGCCCAAAGGTTGAGAAAGGAATTACTTTTCTTGTAGGTACTTCGAAGGGAACTAAACCTGAAGCTAAAACTGAATTCGAATCAGAATCAGATGAAGAAGAACAACTGGTGAATATGGTAAGGAAGTTGTTCACCAGACGCAAGAAAAGCTTCACCAAATGCGACATGAAAAAGATGTCCACATCTCCATCTAACAACTCAAAGGCAAATGTCACATGCAACGACTGCAACAAAAAGGGCACTTTAAACACGAATGCCCGAATGAAGACAAAATCAAGAAGAAGCAGAAGAAAGCACTAAAGACGACTTGGGACAAGTCTTCCTTGGACGGATCGGGAGCAGATGAACTGAAGCAAGCAAGCTACCTCACACTGATGGCAACTGGAGGTGAAAAGGATCAAGACGACGAGTTTAAAAATAAGTCAATCCACAAATCATCATCCGGGTTAGACTAACCTGAGGTAAATTTCTTTATCAGCGTAAATTCTTTAAAATAATTGCTTGCCTAAATAAAAGATTAATTAAAATCGAGGAACACGCTAAATAGCTACTAAAAGAAAATAACATTCTTAAGGAACAGTTGAACATGAACTCGGTCACTAACCAAGTTCAAGATAAAGATTCAACTCAAGTTGTAAAACTTGAGGAAGAAAACTCTATCCTCAAAAGTCAAGTCAATGAGCTCAAATGACAGTTGGAAAAGTTTACCTCATGATCCAAATATCTAAATATGATACTCGGATCCCAAAGAGCTGTGTATAATAAATTTGGACTCGGATACAAATCTAACTCAACATTTAAATCATTTTTAACTTTAACTCAAAATTTAAAATTAACTAAACCTTGGGTTTCGAAAGCATGCCTAACCACGCATGTAGGACTCAATCAATACTATGTACCAAAAAATAAAATTCATTACATAAATCAAGATAAATCAAATAAATCACTCTCAACCTCAAAAATAAACTCAAACCTAAAGAATAAAATAAATAAACCTAAATTAAATAAAAATAAAAATAAAAATAAAAATAATTTAAACTCAAACTATAACTAAGTCTATTATAACTATAAAGTAAATCAACACAAGCCTAAAACCTAAACCCAAAGTCCAATAATTCAAGAAGAGACTCCAAACTAGTTGACAATTCCAAAATAATAACTTATCCGGCTGGGTAATTAGGATTAAGATAAATAAGGACAAAAGTTTAACTTAATAAACGGTATTGGAGAAGTTTTGGATGATAGTAAGTTAGGGAAGCTCTGTCTATGCATTTTTAGGAAGATATGACTTCGACTTGGTGCATTTAGCTTAGTGGAACTAACTGAAGCTACCCCTTACTAATTCTAACTAGTTAAAACAAAGCTTTGTATTAAGTTCAGTAAATAGGACTATTTAAAAAACTTCAAATACGTGGTTACTCTAATGATGTCTAGGTGACTCATCACAGCTTAGAAGTTTATCCAAAAAATGTCTATTTGTTGAACCTAAACCTAAACTTGAATTTAATACTAGTTAAATCAAACCCTGAATTTCAACCTAACTCATCTCATAAAATCATAGGATTTCCTGATTGAAAATATAGATTAGGTAGGATGACTAAAAATTAAATTAAAATTAAAATTAAATTAAATTAGATTAAAATTAAATTAAATTAGATTAAAATTAAATTAAATTAAATTAAATTAAAATTAAATGTAAATTTAAATTCAAATTCAAATTAATTAAAATTCAAATTCTTAACTAAAAAAATGATATTATTACCGCCACCAAAGGCGTCTCTGATACAATCAGAGGCGCCCTCGGAAGGGCAAGAAAAATCTCGCCCTAACCGACTGAAGGACTATGACTATCTACTGTGATTGAATTTAGTTCACTCTCTAAGGGTTCCGGACTATGTCCTGTATCGAGTTCTAACCACCTGTATTTTACCGATCACATCTCACAATATTGTGATGATGTGACCCTCCCACTCTTTCTTCCAGTATGCACTATGCCAGCGCCTTGACATTGACATTGCATTACACATATTTCAGAATGACATTTATGCATCCAGTCTAATCACTAGGTGACAGATTCATATACCCTACTGTCATATTTTGACGTACATATTTTCAACCATAGGAGTAGACATGGTCCAGGGTACCACCACTTTCCTTAGCGCATATGATGAGATTGGTCAGCACCAGCTTGCATTAGTGCATATAGACATCATCGCTTAGGGGGGACTCCCTCGGAGAGTGGGACCGCAACCAGATGCTCTAGGCGAGGCCGAGGACGATTTTCCACCCATCATTCCGGCTGAGGGAGAGGAGATACCATTATTTACGGCTAAGGAGCTCTTTAGACCTCTTCCGACCTAGCCCTTGACCTTGACCTCGACCCATCCCTCGACTTCGCTATCCGTTGAGGATTGACTTGCTCTACTTGAGGAGTCCTTTGCTTAGATCCGGTAGTTAGTCTCTGATGGATTCAACACTATTCGAGGAGAGATGACCACCAGATTCTCATCTCTCTGGGAGGAGATGACCACCGGATTTCAGAAGATTCTTCGAGCTTTGCGAGCACCTGAGCAACCCCCATCTCCTCCAGATGATGATGACCAGACCTGATTATTTTTATTACATTATTATATAGTGTATATCTGGATGACTTGATTTATACAGTTTGCTACTCTTTGCCACTGTTATTTGATTAATCTAGGAAATTTCTCTTAGACTAGAACTGCTATTTTTCAAATGATTTGTAAATTCTAGGAAAAATTTTTTACTTATATTTTTCTAAAAATTCTCATTTCCTTAGTTAGATCAAATTCATAGAAAGCATTTTCTTATATATCTAGGGATCGAGCATCTCACAAATACAATAAGTCTACCTTGATTTTGTTTGCACAAACTTAGAATGATGTGAGATGCATAGGCCCATTGTTTGGACTTCAAATGCTTATATCAGTGTATGAACACAACTCTAGGCGAAAAATACTAAAATTATAGTGATCAAGTTAAGTAATCCATTTTAATCAAATATTAACTAGATAATTTACTTAAATTGACTAACCAAGTGAACACTGATATCTTCTGGTAGTTAGTTAATAACAAACGGTTAGACATTTAAGGTCAAATTTTTAGATGAATATTTATTTAATATATCAGGTTCAAGGAAAGGATAATTGAAGATGATTTTTAAAGTAACTTATTACTTTTTGCAAAAATTACTTTCAACATTGCTTACAAACTTCTTTTACTTTCCATAATTCCTTTCAAACTTAGCAAAAATTCTTATACTTTTTCAAACTATCTATTTTAAAAAATACAAGTGTTTTAAAAATAATATTAACATATGTTGAAAAATATTTTGAAAGATATTTTCAAAAAATACCTTTGAAATTTTTCTAAAAGTTTTTTTTTTTCAAAATTTGTCTTTTCACTTTGAAAAATAGCTTAGGAAAAAACCTTTTGAACATTTTCATTTGTTTGAAAACTATTTTGTAAACATTTCCAAAATTATTTTGCTTAGAATTTTTTTTAAACTACTTTCAGAAATATATTGAAATGATAATTTGTAATTAATTTTACAATATATTTTAAAAAGTAGTTTGCAAATTTAGTATTACAAATGATTTATGTTGCAAAATCAAAATGTTAAAAATCCATTCAACAGTCAAAACTTTTAACATTTTTTCTAAATCCTCCCTTCAACAGACCTACAAATATTCTTTCTTTGCATTAATACTTACTTGCTTGTTTATTTGCAATTTACTATATCTAATTTTTTGATAAATGTCAAAGAGGAATGGTTATGGGTTAAGTAAGAAAACCTAAAGGCAAAATTATAAATTTGAAAACCTTAATCTTAAAATGCTCAAGAGAATAGAACAGAACTTGCTCATTCTTTTATTGCTATTCTTTTTGCATTATTTTTCTAACTTTAACTCAGGTTGTCATTGCATCAAAAAAAGAAGATTGTTGGTGCAGTTGGCACCAATGTGTAGGTCCCTTAGGCGGCCAGAATAGCCTGAACAAAAAGAAACACAAACTTTCTCAATCTTTTATAGCTTAGTTAAATAAAACACTTGCATAAAAGGAATTAAGAAATTAAATAAAGAAAAAGAGGCACAATCAATTTACTTGGTTACAACCGGGGAGGTTGTTAATTCAAGAAAGTTAATAGCTCACAAAAGTCTCCTTCGAGCAGAGAAGCCTCTTACAGCAGTCACAGCTCAAAAATAGAAAGCTAAACTCAAACAAAACTAATCACAAGTGTTATTTCTCTAATTTCTTATTGTTCTTAGCTTCTGGGACTAGGGCTATATTTATAGCTCTAGTCGGGGTACCTGGAAGGGTTCCAGGCGCCTGGAGGGGGATAAAACTTTATCCCCATTGCAACGGATCGCGTTTGACGTAATCCGAATAAAGATCACGGTCTGGGTGCTCGGAAGGGTTCCGAGAGCCCCGGACTGGTCCGGGTGCCCTAGACCGGGTCGGGGCACCCCGAACCGAAAAGTCAACATTTTGTTGACTTTTAGTCCCGGTCTTTCGCTCTGGTTCCACTCACCTTGGTCCGGGTCTTCCGCTCTGTCTTCTCTCACTTGGGTGATCTCGGTCATTTGGAATAGGGCTCACCCGAACCCAACTTCCGGCCTTCGAGCAAGCTTCTGCTCCGACTTCTCGTCCCTCGGAAACATCGCGTGCCTCCTTCTCATCTGCCTGCATACTCTTCCACAGCACCTCGTCCCTCGAACTCACCGAGTCCGTCAACTCTCTCTCATGCTGTCTTCTCGCTAGCTGCATCTTTTGCTCGACTTCCTGTGCTCCTAAGCTCGTGTACATTTAGACACAGAGTTAAACACTAACAGGACCTAATCTGACTTGGTTGGTCACATTAAAACTATCTTGAGGTACCAACAATTTGTTGGACCCCAGTTGATCGGCTAGAAGGGGGTTTGAATAGCCCTGCACAATATAAAAACAAATACCCTTCTCGAACATTTAAAAGAACACTTGCATAAATTGAAATAAAGAAATAAGCTAAAAGAAGGGGCTCACAACTTTTACTTGGTTACAACCGGGGAGGTTGTTAATCCAAGGAAGTAAACGCACTAAGTATCTCCTTTAGGTGGAGAAGCCTCTTACAGCAGTGAAAGCACAAGTGTTGTGAAAGCCTCTTACAGCAGTGAAAGCCTCTTTTGATCACATTAGAAATGGGTTCAAAAAAAATTTTACATAACAATGATAAAAAGTCTAAGGGTTACTTAAAAGTATGAAAGCAAAAAATTCTACTTAATATAAAATTTTCTAAGTGTTAAGAAAATTTTGAGATAGAAAATTTTCCCAAAACAACAATTTTCAAAATTAACTCTGAAAAAAAAACTTTAAATTTGTCTAAGTGATGAAATTATTAATTTCTAAAGTGAATTTTTGCCAAACATTTAAAGCATTTTGATTAAACACTTATCAGTAGTCAATTAAACATTCATTTCATTAATTGACTTCTAAGCTGTGACGAGACACTAGACCTTCTTGGTTATTGGAGCAACAACTACTTTCTAGACAAAGTCTCTTAAAGAAATTTAAACATTTAATTTTCTCTCTGAAAGGCCCAAAAAAATCAATTTAATTTATGGAAGATTTTAGAATCCAATATAGGTTCCTTCCAACTAAATTAATCAAAAATTTCTTAGGGATATATTTGGTTGATAATTTTTTGATTTGGCCCCTATAATATCTGAGATGCTAGCTTAGTCCATTATAATTTTAAGTTTGTTGAACATTTGAGCATGCATTATTTTTTAAGTTTTCTACTTCTGTTCTCAATTTATCATTTTCTGATTTCAATTTATCAAAATCTTCTAATAGATAAGATTTAGCTAAAATTAATTTAACTCTTTATTTTATTTTTCCAACATGTAATAGTTTTTCGATAATACTTTAACGAACTTGAATAACTTATCAGGAGGAAGATATCGTACTTAGCTTACCTCGTCGATCCCGTTATCCATAGCTCCCCATGAAGTGTTGCTTTCTTCCGATGTCGCTCCCCCTTCATCGATGCTTTCGATGCTCATTTCAGATGAGCTTGCTTCGTTTTCATCTTTTTTATGACTTTCCACTAGCGCAAGTCCGGCGATGGCTTCAATCTCTGATTCAAACGACGTTTCATCCCATGTCGCCTTCAGATTCTTGTACTTGTTTGTTTGGATAGGCTTCTTATTCTTGCCCTTGTTCTTGTTCTTCAATTTAGGGCAGTTGTCTTTTACGTGTCATTCTTCATCGCAGTGGTAGCATCTAATTCTTCTTCTTTTTCTACCCTATAGATGATTATATTTTCTAGATTTAAATAATTTTTTAAATTTATGTACCATTAGCGTCGTTTCATCATCACCGAGAGAGGATTCTGAGTCTTGTTCGTCCATCTTTGCTTTAAAGGCAATGTTGTGCTTTGGCTCCTTCTTCGGATCTACACATCTCGTTTCATGAACTTTAAAAGTTGAAAATAATTCTTCTATGGTGGATATTTCTAAGTCCTTGGATATATAATAAGCATATACTAATGATACTCATTCAGTGTTTCTAGGGAATGTATTAAGTGTGTACCTTAGCGAATCTCGATTGCTTATCTTTTCTTCGAGATTCGTGAGTCAGGTGATGAGCTCCTTGATCCTTGATTGAAGGTGTGCAACAGTTTCACCTTCCTCTAATTGAAGGTTGTTGATCTAGTGTCCCGCATCGGGGGAGTCCCTGCCCGAGGAAATTTCAGCAGTATTTTCCCTGTATGGGTGAATATATGTAACTCATCTACAAAGCCCTCAAGGTTACACAAACCTTAGCTAACATGGACGGAACAATAACAATAAAAATAACTAACAATCCACGCAGTTTATATTAACTCAGCCTCTAGCTGACACAACCACACAGTTTATTTAAATAAAACCTACTCCACTAATACGATGGAAAACTTAAACCCATAACAAAAATCCAACGCAGTGGAAAACAAAGGTAGTAGACCAAAACTCGATAAAAATCCACGAGTACAGTTATACATCACAAATATATTAAAATATAACAAGGAAACCACAAGTCCAAAGGTAGAAAACCGTCGCGATTCAGGGTGGGGACTAGCGACTGGAACCTCCTGACAGCTTCAACCTGAAATGGTAATAATCAACGGGATGAGTCCAACACTCAGTGGATACCAAGCTGACATGCATAGTAAGAAATAATCAATAGTAACAATTATCAGTACAGTCTCCTGGAATAATAATGAAAAATACAAACTGAAAGGAATATTGGGAGAAGCTGTACTCACCAGGACCTCCTATCAGGATAATAAGGTCGTCAGACCGAAAATATCATATCTCCTGTATGCATGTCAATCATATGCATCCACCAAATATGCAGCAAACAAAGTGCAACAAACACAAGCAATAAATGCAATCATGCATATGATGCAAATGACATGTCCTGGTCACCCCAGACGCCAGTCAGCCATCTCACACACGATGGTGAGACCGTGTAGGTAGGGCTGTGACAATTGTGCACTCTGTCATCACTACTCCTGATGAGTGACTGAGTGGATAGGATGCTGTCAGAGTACACTTATCCTCCTACCTCAAATCATAAGTGGGGGAGTTCAATGCTCTCATCTCCCTAAGACAATCCAGAGGAGGCATCCCTGTCCTACTACCACGCTACATCACGCTACCCATGAGTGGACCAACGGAGCACTGACAGAGCAACCTGCTATAACACACCCTGCCTAAATAAAAATCACTAACCCATGAGTAGTTGTGTGTGTAGATTCATGTAACTGGCGATGTACTCAACAATAATGGAGCCGACAATCGCGCAGCATGCAATCATGCGAGATGGTGCATGACACTAAGCATGAAAATCCTGACCATATCTACCTTCATAAAACATGTACCAAAAATAAATAGCTCAAATAAGAAGATCTAGGTACACGTATCAGATATGGTAACTGTCTAGTCCGGTATATCATAAGGCATGATATGTCACTATCTCTATGAGCATAAATAATCAAGAGGGTAATGGATGTAAAACAGTTAATAAATAAGCATGCTGAAGGAATCAAGCAATGACATACCGATGCAGATATAACATAATTATTACTACTCATTAAAATCCACTATGCATATCAAATGACAATATCTAAAAGATAAGTCAAGGTACCCGCCTCAAATGTAGATCGAGCTAAATAATTACTATGTCAAAGTGCTCATCCTGAATCAAAGTCCTGTAATACATGAGATACAGATTTAGCTAATTACATATAAAATTAATTAGCTAAATCAAATCCCCAACTAAATCTAATCCATCGATCAAACTAGGGTTAACCTAATCCTAAATAATTCCATACACCAATACATTAGGGTTAACAACAAGTTCATCACCTAGAACTCACCCAAGCTCAATGGCATAACCGGTGGCTCACGGTCAGAGCTATGGATCACCGACGACAAGTAATGGTTAGAGTTGTATTGGCTAGACCCAAACAATTGCATCCCAATCCTCCACTGCCAATTGGAAAACAATCCTAAATCCAACTAATTAGAAATCCTTACAGTAGTATACCAAAATCTACGTCACTGTTGTAGTTAAAAGGACCATTACCTGACCTTCTTCTCTGGCGATGATAGCAAGCAACAGTGGCTGGTCGAAACCAAATACGTTGCTCTTGTATCAACCCACTGCCAGAAACCCTAGGTCAGCGCTGGCGAAGAGAGCTCACGCGACTCGGATCCAATGGAGAAAGAGGCTTGTCCGACAGGGGGTCAAATGTCACCGGCGCACTCAAGATCTGACGGCGTGAGGTGGTGGCATCGGGATTGCTCAGCGAGTGGGCGGCTGTCGGCAGAGGAGAGTGAGGCACCGGCAAAGAGGAGATGAGATCGGAAGGGTAACAATGTTGAGAGCTCAAACCTCCAGTGGCCAGCGATTGACGTCTGTGGTGAGGTGGTAATGTCGACTGCGATGACGTGATGAAGAGGAGGAGATCGGCATGAGGAAGAGGAAAATGGGGAGGACTCAAAGCTTCCCTTCGCCCAGTGGTTTTGTATGTGAGGGAGAAGAGGAAGCGACGCGGTGCGGCGCCGTTGGTTTGGGGGAGATGAGGAGGCTCGGGAAGAAGAAACCGTGGAGGAGGTGGAAAAAGGGGTCGGCGTCGGGGCTTAGGGCACGGGTTCAGTGATGGGAGAAGACAAAAGAAAGAAAAGGAAAAATAAAAATACAACTTTTCCTCATTTAAATGGGTAGCTTAAACAGACTTTCCCGTGACCCAATACTTGATCCCCCTTAAACTCGTCATACGAGCTTCGAAAAATTCCTAGAAAATTTCTAAAAAATCCTGAAAATTCCCTTAAGGTTATATTTAGGTGCCGTATTTTAATATTATCCTCCATTAATAAAAATTTGATCCCTAAATTTTTATTATTTACCATCAGCAAGTACTAGCTATAGATAAATAAACAGTATAAATGCTGAACGAAAATCAACCCACATACCTCAAGTGAAAAGATGGGGGTATCGTGCTCGGATCGTATCGTCGAACTCCCAAGTAGCCTCCTCGTCAGAATGATACTGTCATTCGACTTTAATCAACCAGATAGTCTTGTTCCACAACTGACGCTCTTTGTGGTCTAGAATCCGTATCGAAACCTCCTCGTAGGTAACGTCAAGTTGAATGGGAATTGATGTATCTGACAGAACATGTGTTGGGTCGGCTACGTATCTCCTCAGCATAGACACATGGAATACATCATAAATGCATGCCAGAACCGGTGGTAGCGCCAGACGATAAGCTACTGCTCCAATCCTCTCCAAGATCTGGAAAGGCCCAATGTATCGTGGAGCTAGCTTACCTCGGAGGCCAAATCTTTTCACCCCTTTCGTGGGTGAAACTCTCAAGAATACATGGTCGCCAGTAGAGAACTCCAGGGGTCTACGTCTCCGATCAGCATAACTCTTCTGACGGTCCTGCGCCTTGGACATCCTCCATCTGATAATGCGGACCAACTCTGCCTCCTGCTAAGCTCTCTAAGGTCCTAGCAGTTGGGTGATAACCATGATTTTACTGTATTATTTTGATTCATATATGCATGGTTTGATGTTGATTTTATAGGTTTAAATCATGGTTACATCATATTTTGTGCATAGTATGTATTTTTGGACTTAATTACAAATTATATTATTTTTGGTGTTATTTGATGCTAATATTTGATTCTTATTTTGTAGGCATCAAAGGATCTTGAATTTGGATCTATCTGGACTGAAATTGGGCTCGAATCGGAGTTCAAACGAGAAGATCAAGCTTTAAGCATTATGGGTCGTTCATCAAGAATATGACAGATCTGGACCATCCATTGAAGATCTGGCCGATCCAACCTAATAGGGAGCAGATCTAAGCCATTGATGAAGATCCAGAAGTTTTGATCCAGATCTGAGCTCATCCAGCCATTGATCAAGCCAGATTAATCTGGGCCGTTCATTGAAGATCGGCAGATCTGGGCCATCCAGTGATGATCTGATCGATCCGACCTACGGGAGGGTAGATCCAGACCCTAGATCAAGATCAGTACCTTCAGATCAGATTTTGGCCAAACTTTCACCGTTGATTTAGCTCCAAATTGATCCCAGCCGTCCGTTCAGATCTGGAACAGATTCAAAACACAGAAGCTACAGTGGTTTCCAGTGTCGATTCCTCCTCCGCGCACAGCGTCCCGGCGCGCGACTTCCAACGGATTTCGGCCCCGATTCCTTCTCCGATCATCCTCCCGAGCTTCAACCTCGGTGGAAGGCTTCTTAGCAGCGTCATCCCGATCATTTGGAGCCATCGGAGAGTGTTCTCTCTGGTGGAATTTGGCTCGCGGCATCTTCCATTTCCAGCTCGATTTGGCGGTGGTCCTCCAAATCCAAGCTCCGATTCCCATTAGCAACATTCGAAGGTGGTCTTCCGGTGTTCCTAAGCTTCACTCGACGTTCATCCGCGTTCCACAGCCTTCCATCAGATCCAGAGGCAGATTTCCAGATTTTCGGCATTTTCTTGGTGATCCGGTAGTAAGAGCAGGGGGGCCCGTCCTGTGAAGTCAACGCCACGTGGAAGTCACAGTGGCAGTCGTCCATCCGGAGAGGGTCGGGTCTGACCGGACGGCCGGAGAGGGCAGGGTCTGACCGGACGTTCGGTCGGCCGATGGAATCGAACGCCCGGAGAGGGATGGGTCCGATCGGCCTGCCGACCGGATGATATACGACTGATGGTTAAAGGCGCCCTGTCGAAATCAGGGTTCCGGCGCTCATTGGAAAAGGTCGTGGGCCGAGCGGACCTCACGCTCGGCCAAAGCCATAAGGTAACACTGCTAACAGTCCCCATAAAGCACGTGATGGAGGATCTCCCCAAGTAAACCATCGCATATGTCCGGCCGGATGTTGAGGGAGCTGTCCGCCCGGAAGCCAGATTTGGAGCTAAGGGGAAAAGGACAAGGGACGTCTTTTTCTGACAGCAGGTAGGTTTCACGTGTAGGTCATGCTCCGAATCTTGTGACAGGGGATTCCGCTGTCCCATCGAGGACATGCTGAGACTGTAGCAGTATGGGTTAGGGAAGCTCACTGACAAGTCCTTACTGGGGTATGGGCCATGGACACGTGTACACCTCGGTAGGTGTACACTCACTTCTTCGCTGCCCTATATAAAGGCCCTCATTCTTCACCGGAGGTACGTTTTTGCTACGAGTTTTGGGAGCCACTTTTTCTCTCTTGAGCTTCGCCTGACTTGAGCGTCGGAGGGTCGCCGCCGGGAACCCCCTTCCCGGCCCGACTTCTGTGCAGGTTCGCCGGAGCTTCTTTCCACCAGTTGAAGATCCACGTCAGCAGTCGAAGAGCGCCCCGTGCCCAGCGTCCGTTGGTTCAGCATTCGGACAGGATCAAATTAGCGCCGTCTGTGGGAACGCTCCTGCATCCGATCGGAAATAATGGACGAGGCTGGACGACAACACACGGTGATGCTTTCGAACGAGGAACTCGACGCTCTGATCGAGATAAGGGCCGCCAAGCTCGTGGAGCAAAAACAGAAAGCCACAGCCGAGCGGCCGGAGCAACAAGCAATGTCAGCATCTGGTGGTCGAGCGGAAGCACCGCCAGCCACCGTTGCATTTCACCGAGCCCTATTCCGCACCCCGGAAGCCGCAGCAGCTCCTAGAGATCGGGGATATTCTTCGGACGAAATGCCTAGGCGAGATGACAGAAAAGGGAAAGCCCCCCGAGCGGACGCATCGCCCGAGAGGATTAATCGCCAATTTTCAGAGGCCATTCTACGAGATCCTCTGCCGAAGCACTACGTGCCTCCGACGATCGGCGAGTATAATGGGACGACCGACCCAGATGATCACCTGGGTAAGTTTGATAACACAGCTACGCTCCATCAATACACAGATGGAGTAAAATGCCGAGTTTTTCTTACTACTCTCTCGGGATCGGCTCAACGGTGGTTTCGGAGGCTGCCGGACGGATCCATCACAAGCTTCAAGGATTTCCGAACGGCCTTCCTCCACCATTTTGCGAGCAGTCGACGCTACCAGAAAACGAGCGTAAGCCTGTTCGCCATCAAGCAAGAAGCCCGCGAATCGCTCCGAGCATACATCCAGCGGTTCAACAAAGTGGCGATGGACATTCCAACGGCCACCTCGGAAATCATGATGAATGCCTTCACACAAGGCCTAGTGGATGGGGATTTCTTCCGATCGCTCATCCGAAAGCCGCCCCGGGACTATGATCACATGCTACACCGGGCGAACGAATACATCAATGTGGAAGAAGCGCAAGCGGCCAGGAAAAAGGAAACTCCAGCCGAGCAGGCTCCTCCGGCCGAGCGGAAACAGCACGCCGCTCATCAGCCGCCTAGAGGACCAAGGGCCGAAGCAATCCGATCCCCCCACGCCAGGTCCCATGTGCAAGAGGTAGCTGCCGCCCGGCCCAAGCCAAAGAAGAGATGGACCCCGATGTTCTGCTCCTTCCACCGGACGGATACGTACAACACAAGGGATTGTCGAAGTCTTCCCTTCGTGGCTCATCCTGTGCCCCGGATGCCTGACGACGGTCTCCCTCAGGCGACAGGCGACAGAGAACTCATGAAGCTGATCGGACGCGAGCTGGTAGGCCACAGCAACAAACTCCCGATCGGCATCGTTCCCCAAGGCAGGAGAATCGCCGAGCGTCTAGAGAGCGGTCTAGACCGTCCGCTCGGGAAGAGGAAAATAAAATCAATACTTCCCGAGGCGAGATCAACGTTATTGCTGGCGGGCCGACCGGAGGAGACTCCAACCGAGCTAGAAAGGCGAGCGTCCGACAACTCCAGATTCATTCGGTCGGCTGTAGCCGAGAACTAGCGGAAGGACCCGAAATTAGTTTCGGGCCCGGGGACTTGGAAGGAGTGGAAGTACCCCACGACGATGCCCTGCTCATCAAAGCGGTAATAGCCAATTATACTATTCACCGCGTATTTGTTGACACAGGGAGCTCAGTCAACATCATATTCAAAAAGGCGTTCGATCAGCTGCAAATTGATCAAGCCGAGCTGTAGCTCATGACAACTCCGCTCTACGGGTTTACGGGTAACGAGGTTCAGCCGGTCGGACAGATCCGGCTGGCTACCTCGGTGGGAGAAGAGCCGCTCAGGAGGACAAGAACAACAAACTTCGTGGTGGTCAACTCTCCCTCGTCCTACAACGTTATTTTGGGACGACCGGCTCTCAGCGAATTCCGAGCGGTCGTCTCAACCTTCCACCAGAAGATCAAGTTCCCCGTGGAGGACAAAGTGGGAGAAGTACGGGAGATCAACTAGCAGCTCGGCGATGCTACATCGAGATGGTCCGAGCAGAGGCCAATTCCGCTCGGAAGGCACCCCGGATCGAGGTAAACGCCATCACCGAAAAGCCACCCTCTTTAATATATGAAGAAAAAGAGGAAGTGCAGATACACCCGACCCGATCGGAGGCCACGACCTTCATCGCGTTCGATCTGGAGGCGAAGCAGAAAGAGGAGCTGATCCAATGCCTCAGAAGAAACCAAGATGTCTTCGTCTGGTCGACACATGAGCTGCCTGGGATTTCACCAAGTATCGCGCAGCATGAGCTCCACGTTCGCCCGGATGCACGGCCAGTAAAGCAAAGAAAAAGGGACTTCAGCGCCGAGCAGAATTCCATCATCCGAGCGGAGGTGGAAAAACTTCTGGAGGCCGGCCATATACGCGAGGTGCAGTTCCCGAGCTGGTTGGCTAACGTAGTGTTAGTCTCCAAGCCGGGCAACAAGTGGAGAGTATGCATAGATTTTCGGGATCTCAATAAAGCCTGCCCGAAAGATGTTTATCCTCTGCCCCGGATAGATCAGCTGGTGGACTCTACGGTCGGCTGTGAATTAATCTGTATGCTCGACGCCTACCAGGGCTATCACCTAGTGCCGCTCGCCCGTGAAGATCAAGAAAAAGTCAGCTTCGTGACGGCCGACGGCACTTATTGCTATAATGTAATGCCGTTCGGATTGAAGAATGCGGGGGCCACATATCAGCGCTTGATGAATAAAGTGTTCAGAGAGCAGATCGGACGGAATCTAGAAGTTTATGTGGACGACATTCTCATTAAGTCCGTCCGAGCGTCCGATCTCTTCAAGGACATGGAAGAAACCTTCCGAACATTGCGCAAATATGGAGTCAAGCTAAATCCCCAGAAGTGTCTGTTCGGAGCAAAAGGAGGGCGCTTTCTGGGGTATATAGTGATCGAGCGGGGAATCGAAGCAAATCCCAGCAAGGTGAAAGCTCTACAAGATATGCCGCCTCCAAGAAATACAAGGGAAGTGCAGCGTTTGACCGGTCAGATAACCGCTCTGTCCAGGTTCATCTCCAAAACTGCCGACCGGAGCCTTCCTTTTTTCAAGATCTTACGCAAAGCTACAAAATTTCACTGGGACGAAGAATGCGACCGGGCGTTCGAAGATTTGAAGGCATATTTGAACTCTCTCCTGGTATTAGCCAAGCCGACTGCGGGTGAGCCACTCCATATGTACTTGTCTTCAACCGAGTATGTAATCGGCTCAGCTTTAGTGAGGTCGAGCGGAGAAGAGCCTGTGTATTTCCTTAGTCACATTTTAAAAGATGCTGAATCTTGCTACACTGGGCTCGAGAAGCTGGCTTTCGCTCTGGTCCTTGCCGCTCGGCGCCTTCGTCCATACTTCCTGGCGCATACGATCATTGTCAAAACCAATAGCCTGCTCGGACGTGTTCTACTAAATCCAGAGGCATCCGGACGGCTCATCAAATGGACGACGGAGTTAAGTGAATTTGATATCCAATACCAGCCCCGCTCGGCGATCAAAGCGCAATCCTTGGCCGATTTTGTGACTGAGGTGCAAAGGTCGGAGCCGGAAGCTATGTGGAGAATATATGTGGATGGGTCGTCCACTCGGCTCGGAAGCAGGATTGGAATATTGTTACTCTCCCCTCAAGAAGAGAAGATGCACTTATCCGTCCGGCTGGATTATAAAGCTACTAACAATGAAGCAGAGTATGAGGCCCTCATAGCCGGCTTGCAGGCAGCTCGGCATGTGGGAGCCGGTCGGGTAACGCTTCACTCAGATTCGCAGTTGGCCGCTCAGCAGCTCTCTGGTACCTTCGAAATCAGTAGTGCTCGGCTCAAGCTCTACGCTGAAGCCTTTGAGAAGCTCAAAGCTGACTTTAGAGAAGTTATTGTCCAGAAGATACCCAGAGCAGAAAATCAAGCAGCCGATGAGTTAGCCAAACTTGCGAGCTCAATAACGCCGGTCGCCATTCAGCAATCAATTGAAAAAGTACTGTTGGTGGCGCACGTCGACCGTATGGAAGGCCTCACATTTCCATGCGACTGGCGGACACCCATCATAGAGTTCCTCCGCTCGGGAGCCACATCGTCCGACCGGAATGAAGCCCAGCTGCTAAGGAGAAGAGCCGGTCGGTTCACACTCATCGGCGATCAGCTTTACAAAAAGGCTTTCTCACGCCCACTGTTGAAATGCGTGAGCTCGGAAGACTCGGCTTACATCCTCCAAGAAGTACATCAAGGATCGTGCGGAGGACATCCGGGCGGACGGTCACTAGCTAAGAAGATCCTGCTAGCCGGATACTTTTGGCCGACCTTACAAGCAGACGCCGCTCGGACAGTATCTACGTGCCTTTCGTGCCAGAAGTACCATAACTTCTCACACCGACCGGCCGAGGAAATAAAGGCATCAACCGTTTCATGTCCGTTCGATCAATGGGGAATGGATATTGTCGGTCCATTTCCGATGGCGACCGGGCAGAGGAAATTTTTGCTAGTAGCGGTCGATTATTTTTCCAAGTGGGTGGAGGCCGAGCCGCTGACAAAGATCACCGAACAGATGGTCAAAAAATTCATCTGGCAACACATCATCTGTCGGTTCGGCATCCCTCGCCGATTGGTTTCTGACAATGGGCGGCAATTCACAGGGAAGGTGCTAGAGGATTGGTGCAAAAGCTACGGCATCGAGCAACACTTCACGTCCGTGGCTTATCCCCAAAGCAACGGTCAAGCCGAAGTAGCCAATCGGGAAATTCTTCGACCATTTGGGAGGAAATTGGTCGGATGAAGTGCCGGGCGTCTTATGGGCCATCCGAACGACTCCGAAGGAAGGGACGGGCGTCACACCGTTCCATTTGGTGTATGGCGGCGAGGCGGTTATTCCGGTTGAAGTCGGCGTCGAGTCCGTCCGAATCCAGAGCTATGATGATGACAACGCCGAATGGAGGAACATGGAGCTGGATTTGGTCGACGAGGAGCGAGCCAAGGCGTCCGTTCGGTTGATGGCGTACCGACAGCGGATGAAGCAAAATTACAATCGCCGTGTAATCCCCAGATCATTCCAGGTCGGTGATCTTGTCTGGAAGAAAGTCAAGCCGGTCGGCGACATCGGTAAGCTAGAGGCACCGTGGGCAGGCCCCTTCAAGGTTATTGAAAAGCTCCGTTCGGGCGCTTATTATTTGGAGGATGAAGACGGGCGTCAACTGGACCGGCCGTGGAGCGCGAATCATCTCCAGCCTTATCGGGCTGGGTGAAAGGTGCACTAATGTAACTTATTTTTGCATATATGTTGGTCACCCGTACCCTTGTAATGCAGGAAGCAAAATTAATTCAAAGGATGGCCAATGGGTTTGCCGAGCGGCTGTGTTGAAGTTAGCCTTAAAAAGGCCGTCGAGCTCCGACGTTAAATATCGAGAGACGAGCTGGCGTCTATAAACGTCTGAGCGGAAGACCGTCGAGCTCCGACGTTAAATATCGAGAGACGAGCCGGCGTCTATAAATGTCCAAGCGGAAGACCGTTGAGCTCCGGCGTTAAATATCGAGAGACGAGTCGGCGTCTATAAACGTCCGAGCGGAAGACCATCGAGCTCCGACATTAAATATCGAGAGACGAGCTGGTGTCTATAAACGTCCGAGCGGAAGACCGTCGAGCTCCGACGTTAAATATCGAGAGACGAGCCGGCGTCTATAAACGTCCGAGCGGAAGACCGTCGAGCTCCGACGTTAAATATCGAGAGACGAGCCGGCGTCTATAACCCTCCGAGCGGAAGACCGTCGAGCTCCGACGTTAAATATCGAGAGACGAGCCGGCGTCTATAAACGTCCGAGCGGAAGACCGTCGAGCTTCGACGTTAAATATCGAGAGACGAGCCGGCGTCTATAAACGTCCGAGCGGAAGACCGTCGAGCTCCGACGTTAAATATCGAGAGACGAGCCGGCGTTTATAAACGTCCGAGAGGAAGACCGTCGAGCTCCGACGTTAAATATCGAGAGACGAGCCGGCGTCTATAAACGTCCGAGCGGAAGACCGTCGAGCCCCGACGTTAAATATCGAGAGACGAGCCGGCGTCTATAAATATTCCAAGCGAAAAAAAAAACTACAAGTGTCCGAGAAGTTCGCCGCCGATATTGTTCGACCGACTCTACATTCCGCTCGGCTCAAGGCCCAAAGGTTCTTGTCGGCTTATAGCGAGCAATCCTTGCTAGCAAAGCGGAATGATTACGCGTCCGGAATATTTGCCCGAGCGGAAGGGCATGGCCAAGTACTTTGCAAGAATGCCTTTCGAATGCCAGAGGTGTGATAATAGGCGAGCGGGCAACACACATATTAATTAGCAAAAGGACAGTGCAAAAAGATAGAGTGCGCGAAAGGAAAGCATTCCATTAAAAATAAAATCTCAGGCCGAGCGGCCTAAGTACAAAAGGGATCATATTTAGCCGAGTGGCCAAATTACAAAAATTACTAGATATAATCATAGAGGGTCTTGGGGATGTTATCTAGGAGCGCCACCTGATCGCCGGCCGGAATATTGGTGGACTCCGGAAGAAGTCCCTTCGACTTCAGATAGGTCATAGTGGCAGTCATGGCCAAGTCGAAGGCTGAGTACATCCGCTCGCAAATTTTCTCCGAGAATTCGGGCGATCGGATGTGGCTTTGTCGTAGAGCGGCGACTCGGCTCGGCTCGGCATCCTGATATTCTTTGAAAGCCGCCTGGGAGCCAGTAAGGGCCTCATTCAGATGCTGAATCTTCTCCGCGTCGGCCGAGCGGCCCGCCTTCTCCCGGTCGAGCTGCTCCGTCAACTCCTTTATCTTCAGCTCTAGGCCCCGGGCCTCAACATTCTTCTTCTCCAGATCGGAGATAGATGTATTCTTCCGAGTGGTGGCCAGGGTTATTTTTGTGTCAAGCGACTTGACTTGTCGCTCGGACTCGGCCAGGGCGTGGGCCTGGTCGGCTGTCTTCTTCTGCTCGGCCGCCAGCAGAGTTTGAGCTTTCTTCAGCTCCTTTTGCAGCTCGGAATAGGAAGGGCCCTGAAGGCCGGACGGACCAACTGCGGCCTTCAGTTGCCGTAGCTCTTCATCCACCAAGGCCAAGCGGTTGGAAACCGCAATTTCCTCCACCCATCTCTGGCAAAAGAAAATTATAGTTATTAGCTGTCGATCGGAAAGAATGCATACAAAACTTTGTAGAGCAAACTTACCCCAGTGGCCTCCCGTATGTGGCTATTGGCCAAATTTCCGAGGGGTATCAGCGCTGTGCGTGCCCGAGCATCGGCCCACATCTCAACTAGGGGCCCTTTCAAGGTGATGGTGTGCTCGGGCGCAGATGGACGGTCGGCTTCTGGTAGCAGCTCTTCAGTCGGTAGATGAAGAGTGACCCGAATCGTGCGACCATGACCGGGGGTCGTCCGACCGGCAGTCGGAAGGGGATCAGAAGCCGGCGCAGAAAACTGGGAATGAATGGTCGAGCGCTGGGCTGAATAGCGAGCGGGCGGAAGGGTGCTGATTGGAATAGCCTCCACTGGAGCAGTTGGCTCATCCCAATCCGAAGGCGTCCGGTCGGACGAGATGGTTTCGGTCTCTGGCGCCTTGCCCCGAGCAGTTGCAGTGACCCGCTCGGATGGTTGGACCGCGGAGGTTGCCGACCGCAGGGGAGTCTCCACTCGACGCCTCTTTTGTAAGGGCTGCTTCTCCTCCCGAGCGGAACCTTCCTCCGGGGCAGTTGGTTCTCCAGAAGGAGTGGCTCCACTGGCCACGTTTTGCTGAGAAGCGGGAGCGGTCGACTCAGCTTGAGTCCCGCTCTCTCCTTTGTGGGATCCGACCGGCTGGATACCCAAAGCTTTCATTTCTTTGGCCGTCGCGGCTTCCAGAGCGGCCGCCTTCCTCTTCAAAACACCGGCCATGACCGAATCCATAACGATGTCCGCTGCAAAGAAAGGAAAAGAAATCAGTTAGCAATCAAAGCAAATGCCCAACCAAAGTTCTTACTGAAGCCGGCCGGAAGAGGGGTCCGTATAGGACTCAGCCCGAAGATGTACATCACTCCCTCGTGGAGAAGTTTGTTGATGTCAAGTCGCAGACCGGCCAGTATATTTGCAGCGTGGAGGTAGTCCGGTCGGGTCTTGAACTTCTTCAACTCGGGGGGGTAGGCTGACTTGCCATTGGGTCGGAAAGTTTGCACGATTGGGCATACGGATGTAGAAATAATCCTTCCAATGCTTATTGGAAGTAGGGAGTTTGTTGAAAAGACCAAGCCGGGCCGAGCTTGGAACATGAAGGTGCCTCGTCTTGCTTGGGGTAATAGAAATAAAAGAAGACCTCCGGAGGGGATGTTGTGAATCTTAAACAAAACGACAACACCGCAGAGGAGACGGAAGGTATTGGGTACTAAGCGGCCGAGCGGCACACCAAAAAAATTACAGACATCTATAATGAAAGGGTGCGGAAAACGAAGACCGTCAGAACCGGTCTCGAAGACCAAAGCTGGCGGCTGTGAGGCCGGCGGGACGATTAAGTGAATTTGAAATCCTGGGATTTGAAATTGTCTAAAATATCAAGTCATTGTTCGAATCGGACCGCATGGTGGTGTACCATGGGCCGTGATCTTCGGGATTGGAAGAGCTAGCCATGGGCCGAGCGGGAGGAGTCAAAAGGCAAAAAGGCAGGAGCAAAACAACAGCAGACGAAAGGAAGTTTCAAGGATCGAAACTGAGAAAGAAATGCGGAGGAAACACCGGAAAGGAGGAAGGAAAGATGTAAAACCTTGCTGCGGAGAAAGGGATCAAGGAAAAGGCGCCGGAGAGCGTCGGAGAGCAGAAACAGGATCGCCGGAGCTCCAAAGCGTAGGAGGCAATGGTCGAAATCGCGGAGGCAGGTAAGGAAGAGAAGGAAACGAAGAATTTATAGGGTGAAGGCCGGGCGGCCTCCACCGTTGGATCCAGGTCACAGGAATCAAAGCATGTATCGAGCCGTCCATTTCGAATCGCTTCGATCACATCAAAACACCACGCCACCGCCGCCGTACACTGATGGCAGTGCTCCACGTGGCATTCAATCATTCGGAGCATTTAATGAAAGTATGCTCAACCTTAATGTCGAAGATTAGCGCAGAACACGAGGAGATCCGGTGAAGACCATTGTTGATTCGCTTAAGGCTACCTCTATGGTTGGCCGAGCGGATGATACAAGCACGGAGGAACCGCTTGGCCGGATTCTTAGTCCAGTCAGTCGGACTATTCGCCTCCTTCGACTAGACTTGAAGGGGAGGCAAGTGATCCGGTAGTAAGAGCAGGGGGCCCCGTCCTGTGAAGTCAACGCCACGTGGAAGTCACAGTGGCAGTCGTCCATCCGGAGAGGGCCGGGTCCGACCGGACGACCGGAGAGGGCAGGGTCCGACCGGACGTTCGGCCGGCCGATGGAATCGAATGCCCAGAGAGGGATGGGTCCGATCGGCCTGCCGACCGGATGATATACGGCTGATGGTTAAAGGCGCCCTGTCGAAATCAGGGTTCCGGCGCTCATTGGAAAAGGTCGTGGGCCGAGCGGACCTCACGCTCGGCCAAAGCCATAAGGTAACACTGCTAACAGTCCCCATAAAGTCCAAGTAAACCATCGCATATGTCCGGCCGGATGTTGAGGGAGTTGTCCGCCCGGAAGCCAGATTTGGAGCTAAGGGGAAAAGGACAAGGGACGTCTTTTTCTGACAGCAGGTAGGTTTCACGTGTAGGCCATGCTCCGAATCTTGTGACAGGGGATTCCGCTGTCCCATCAAGGACATGCTGAGACTGTAGCAGTATGGGTTAGGGAAGCTCACTGACAAGTCCTTACTGGGGTATGGGCCATAGACACGTGTACACCTCGGTAGGTGTACACTCACTTCTTCGCTGCCCTATATAAAGGCCCTCATTTTTCCCCGGAGGTACGTTTTTGCTACGAGTTTTGGGAGCCACTTTTTCTCTCTTGAGCTTCGCCTGACTTGAGCGTCGGAGGGTCGCCGCCGGGAACCCCCTTCCCGGCCCGACTTCTGTGCAGGTTCGCCGGAGCTTCTTTCCACCAGTTGAAGATCCACGTCAGCAGTCGAAGAGCGCCTCGTGCCCAGCGTCCGTTGGTTCAGCATTCGGACAGGATCACTTGGGTTTTGGCTTGTTCTAGCTCGTCGGGGGTGGTCCGTCGGCGTTCTTGAGCAATCCTGGAACTGATACGCTGTAGAGAGTCTCCACTGAGGTCCGAAATTGGGTGGTCTCGACTTTGGCACTCTTGTGTGACGGCAAGAGTGTGAAGTTTGGTGAGATTGGTTGTGAGTTGGATCGGTTAGGGTTTATTTCGTTTTGTTACTGTTTTATAGCTTAGACAGATTTCTTTTAATGTTCGTTATATTTTTATGCAAGTAGTTAGCATTTCTTTCCTTGTTGAAGCTTAGTTTAAGTTTTATTTGTGTTTGGTTAATTGTTTAGTGTTTAAGTGCTAAATTAGGTTTACATCTTGCTTTAGATCAGATTTATTTGAGTCTCGTAATTTCATCCTTAGTTTGATGTGTGTTGATGGATTTATCACAACGTAGTGTGACAATGCGTAATGATTTGTTCATTGGCACATAGTTATGTTTCACTCTTGCTTTAGATTAATTTCTTAATTGCTGTGTTTTCCCTCTGTTAGATTTAGATTTAAAGCTTTTAAACCCCCAACTCCATTTTTATATCGAAAACCCCAAAAAAATAGGAATAAAAGACAATCCTAAATTACATCATACTGTTGGTTCCTCGGATCGATCCTGGGCTCGTTACTACAACATTATTGTGAAATTAAGGGGTTCAGTGGAAAATACATTTGTACAATTTGATTAGCGGATGTGACAGATTCGCTTACATCATTGGGCCTCCCCAACCTCCTCCCAGAGGATGGGTGTCCGATAAGGTCTACGATACAACGCTTCAAATGGTGCCATCTGGATAGTCGAATAATAGCTGTTGTTGTAGGTGAACTCTACTAATGGCAGGTGGTCCTCCCAGCTGCCTCCGAAATCCATAACAGAAGACCTCGGCAAGTCCTCTAATGTCTGGATGGTCCGCTTTGACTGTCCATCTGTCTGCGGATGGAATGTTATACTGGATCAAAGCTGTGTGCTCAAGGCCTGCTGCAGACTCTGCTAGAACCAGGACGTGAACCATGGGTCTCTATCCGATATAGTACTCAATGGAACACCATGCAATCTGATGATCTCTCGACAATATAACTCTGCCAATCAATCCAGAGAATCGGTCTTCTGAATCACTAAAAAGTGCACGGATTTGGTTAATCGGTCAACGACTACCCAAATCATATCATGGCCTCGTCGTATCCTAGGCAATCCCACCACAAAATCTATAGTGATGTGCTCCCATTTCCACTATGGAATTGGAATCCTCTGAAGTAATCTGGCAGGTGTCTGGTGCTCAACTTTCACCTATTGACAGACTAGACATCTAGCTACAAACTCCGTGATTTCTTTCTTCATGTCGTTCCACCAATAGGAACACCTCAAATCTCGATACATGCGGGTTCCGCCTGGGTGTATCGTAAATCAAGAGTGGTGAGCCTCCTGAAGTAACTCCTCTAAGATCGGGTGAGACTGAGGTACACATAACCTGCCTCAGAAATAAATAACACCCTCGTCATCTCGGGTGAACTCTGTCTGCTGTCCGGAAGCTATCTGGTTGCCAATGAACTGTAAGCGCTGATCACCGGCCTGGGCCTCTCAGATCCTCATCCTGATCGACGATTGAGCAACCATGGTAACCAGAATACCCTGCTCTGTCCGTCCCTACTCCTCAAGGCCCAACTCGGAGAAATCCTGAATCAAGTCTATGACCAAAACTTGGTGACATGCTAAAGTCCCTCTGGACTTCCGGCTAAGTGCATCGACAACCACATTAGCTTTCCCCGAATGGTAGCTAATGGTGGAATCATAATCCTTCAGGAACTCCATCCATCTCCTCTGTCGGAGATTGAGTTCCTTATGAGTGAAAAGATATTTGAGACTGTTATGATCAATAAGAATCTCAAACGTAATACCATAAAGATGATGCCATCAAATCTTCAAAGCAAAGATAATAGCGGCCAACTCTAAATCATGTATTGGGTAGTTCTTCTCATGCTCCTTCAACTGACGAGAAGCATAGGAGACTATCCTGCTGTGCTGCTTCAAAACAACGCTCAAACCTTATAGAGAAGTGTCGGTGTAGAGCACGAATCCGTCCTCTCCAGAAGGTAAAACCAATACTAGTGCCGACACTAATCTCCGCTTCAGCTCCTGGAAGCTGGTCTCACAGGCTTTTGACCAAGTGAACTTCACGCCTTTCCTGGTCAGGCATGTCAGCGACATAACTATGCGAGAGAAACCCTCGATGAACCATCTGTAATATCCAGCCAGTCCCAGGAAACTACAGATCTTTTGAACTGATTTCGGCTACTCCCAGCTGGTGACAGCCTCGATCTTCTAAGGGTCCATGGAAATGCCTCGTCTAGACATCACGTGTCCCAGAAAACTGACTGAGGATAGCCAAAATGCACACTTGCTGAACTTCACGTATAGACGATGTCGTCGAAGAGTCTCCAAGACTATGCGAAGATGTTGTGCATGCTCCTCCTCAGAATACGAGTAGATCAAAAAGTCGTCGATGAAGACAACAACGAACTAATCTAGATACTTAAGAAAGATACGGTTCATCAAATCCATAAATACCGCTGGAGCATTAGTAAGCCCAAATGGCATTACCAAAAACTTATAATGTCCGTATCTAGTGCGGAATGCTATCTTCTGAATATTAAATTCTTTAACTCTTAGCTGATGATATCCGGACCGCAGATCAATCTTAGAATATACTGATATACCTCTGAGTTGATCAAATAAATCCTCGATCCGTGGAAAGGGACTGCATTCAGCTGTTTGTAATTGTTACACATCGCAAGTGTACGGTTACGTCGTCAATAATAATAAAAGATATCGTATCCACAGGGACTGTTACGTTGATTAAGCACTAGTTAACTTTGCACGATAAATTATCTAGACAAACGTAAAATTGGTTGGGAAAGAAAACAAGAGAAAGAAAGAGGAAAGAGAGAGAATAGATCTTGAGAGGGGTTGAGCAAGAGGATGGTGGATGATAGATTCTAGGATTTTGGTTTCCTTGTAATGCTAGGTGATGTTACATAGATTGCTTAATTTCTATCCTCTATGTTCATGCTCTTGTAGGAGGTTAGATTCATTACCAACTCTCCCCTCAGTGGATAAGCAGGCATGATCTACTACTCCATATCCTATGCTACTAAATGGAAGTGATTCCTATGAAGTCCGTTATCAGGGCAGCCCTGTCACGACGCCCCTCTGTCATACAACATAAAAACACACTAACACACAATAACATAGAAATAGAAATAGAGATTACGCCCGATCCCCTACTTCCTTGTGGAGATTTGTTTCTCCTTTCAAGGTGATACCTAGATGTTCGTTAGCGGGGCAACCCTATCACGATGCCCCTCGGTCATACGATCTAGGGTATTTCTCCTACGGGATTAACAAATCTACACAACCATTTGATAAAATATTCAAAAGATATATATAAGCATTCACACACACATCATCAAACATGAACAAGGCATCAACAAGTCATTGAATAGAATCATGGCAAATCTACATAGTTTTACATCATCCATCACATCACAAATACTCCCTACATCCTAGATCTAGAGATCTACTCCATTGCAAAGGAAGAACAGCCTCAAAACATAAAGAAAAGCATATTTACAACCCTAGATGTGAGAAGAAGGGGAAGAAGAAATGCTTGCCAATGATTTCGATGTCTTTGGGATGCCTCGCTCCGGAGATGGGCGAATTGATGAGGGATGGAGGTGGATGAAGCTCAGGGTTTCCCCCTAAGGGGAGAACCCTTCCCCAAGGAGAGGGACGAAATCCCCAAACCCAAGATGATTTGAAAAGGGGATAAAACCCCCTTTCATAGAGCAGGGTGTGGCCTCCACATGGCCCGTGACACGGCCGTGTAGCCTTCACAAGGCCATGTGCATCTCCCTCTCGGCCAAGGTGACATGACCCTATAGATTCACACAGTCGTGTGCTGCTTCAACACTAGATGACCTACATGACCGTGTGGCTCACACGACCGTATGCTTCTTCTACTCTGTCAAGGTTACATGTCCGTGTGGATTCACACGGCCGTGGCCTTCTTCTCCTCTGCCAAAATCACACGGCCGTGTGGATTCACACGATCATAGCCTTCTCGCCACTGGAATGTTGGCACGGTCGTGCCATTTAGCACGATCGTGTGCTGCTTGTACATGGGATACTAACACGGCCTCTGGAGAAGTGGCACGGCCATGACCGTGTGGCATACATGACTCAAGCTAGATTTCTTCCGGAGTTACTCCCGTGTGCATGTTTGCTCCATTTTCGCTCCAAATAGCGTCCTATCAATCAAAACAAGCAAAGAGCAGATCTCCGAACATAATATAATGGAAGTATGATATTATAATGAAATAGGGTGCAATAAACATAGATTATGCCAATGAAATACAAGTAGATATGCGTCTAAACATGCATAAAAGTGTATATAATCTACGCACATCAGTAATTGATGCACAACCTTAGAGTACCATCATTTTTCTTGATAAACAATATCGGAGAACCCCACGGAGATACACTAGGGTGAATAAATCTCCTATCCAATAACTCATGGAGTTGGACCTTTAGCTCATCCAACTCTTTTGGTGTCATACGGTAAGGAGCTTTCGATGTTAGCGCGGTCCCCGAAATCAGCTCAATAGCAAACTCCCCTTGCCTTCGGGGAGGCAAGCCTTGTAATTCATCTGAAAATACATCCGGATACTTTCGGACCACTGGAATGTCTGAGAGCTGAGTACTCTCACTATTGTCAGCATTAATTAACGACAAAAGAAATCCCTGACAGCCAAGTGATAGTAGCTTCTGAGCTCGAATTGTAGAAATGATTGATATGCCGTCATCCCTGATGCTAGTGAAATCCCACGAGGGTTGGTTCGGAGGTCGGAATGTAACCACCCTCGTCTGGCAATCAACCGTGGCATGATATGCAGACATCCAATCTATGCCAAGGATAATGTTGAACTCGACCATTTCCAGTACTTATAAATCAACCATGAGTATCATATTGCCAAAGTCTAACGGGCAACCTCTGACCTCCTGAGTGACTCCAATGTATCACCAGACAGTAGGGAGACGATCAATCGATACGGTCTAAGGGTAGGTAGTCTACCTATGTCCCTCATAAAGGCACGAAAATAAAGGAATGCGAGCTACCAGTATCTATCAGCATATCAGCGGATAATTCATAAAGTAAAACCATACCACGGAAAATGGGTCCGTCGGCCCGCTGCGCATCCTCTCTGGTAACCGCGTGAATACGTCCAGTCTCTGACGGTGGTGGAGGTGGTAGTGCTGCCAAAGGCTGCTGCGCCTGAGTTTGAGCCTGCCACTGAGTCGGTGTCGGATATTGTGCTAGAGATGGATATGAGGGTTGTGCCTGATACTGGATAGGTGGCTGGGGCTACGACTAGTACTGAACTAGTGGCTGAGGCTGCGGTTGATATTACACTAGGGGTTGAGGCTGTGACTAGTACTGAACCAATGGCTGGGGTTGCAGCTGATAATGCACTAGTTGCTGAGGCTGCAACTGATATTGCCCTTGCGTCAGATACTGAGGTCATGGAACAGAGCTCTGGGATACTATAAGGGCACTGGAGTGCTCTTGTCTATGCATGCCATATGCAGCTACTGCAGGGGGAGCTGTCCTCTGCTGGCTATGTGAAGATTGGGCTCTCCTCCCTCCTCGCTGAGTCCCTGACTGACTAGGTTATCCTCTATGAATAGAAACCCCAGAAGCAATATCCTAAGCCTTCAGTGAACAATCTCGGCTCAGATGCCTAGGAAGTTTGCAATAATAGCAAACTGACTGTCCCAGGGAACAGGCTGAGGTGATGTGGTCTCTGGACCCACATCTGGTGCAGTGAATGTCGCTGACGGTGTGTTATCTGATACGACTATGGAAAGTACTAGCTCTCAAAAGCCTCTCTGAATCTCGCCCAGGTAGTATTTTGCTTGTCTATGATGGAACGCTGTGTATCCCACCAGATATCAGCCTCGTCCTATAAATCGAAAGCAGCCAACTCTGCTTTCTCCCACTCGGAGCATGCCATGTAGAAGAAGGTATGCTCCATAGTTTCTATCCAAGACTGGGCCACACATGGATCAGTCTCTCTGTGGAATAGTGTGAATCGACTTTTCATCGACTCTGCCAAAGCTGGGATCCTAGCTCGTGTTGCAACTATATCAGTAAGGTGAGTAGGGATTGCTGCGAGAACTGGCGGGACTACTGGAGCTGGTACTACAGGTGGTACCACTGGATAGGCTTGGGGAGGTATCCCCAGTGCAAGCTGGGGTAGGTGCCGCTGGTGGCACAGCAGGGTCAATATAGGTGGGCGCGGTTGGAGGTACGATAGGTGGTGGTACCGGATGTTGAGCAATTGCTACTGCTGGTGCGGGTGTCGCGTGTGCAGTAGGCACCGGTGGCGGTGGTGATGGGTACGCAGTAGGAAAAGGTGGGGTTGTGCCGGGTACACAGTGGGCATGACTGGAGTAGGTGTCGGGTATGCCGGTGGTACCGCTGGTGGTACCGTAAATACGATAGGGGTGGGTACGGAGGGTACAACCGAGATAGGTACCTCTAAAGAAGCCATCGAGGTCTGGGAGCCCGACGTGCCCGTAGTACCATGTGGAGTCTGTCCCTGACCAATAGGCTCGACCCCAGCAGACATCTCTAGCGACTCCGTCGCTAGGGATTCCAATGTCCTCTTGCGTGGACGTCCTGCACCATGTCTCGGAGTGGGAACACGTGTAGATCTCGTCATATCTGTTAAATTATTACCCAAATATTACTACAAGTACCAAAAGTAATCATCATACCTATTTGCCATCTGGAGATGTTCCGTCGCTGCCAAGTCCCCGATTATAATCTTGTCTAAAAATACCTCGAACTTCCGAACATAAAAATCGACGAAAATCCATATAAATCCAAAAATTACCCAGATTGACTTGAAAAACCTGGGCTCTGATACCAGATAAATTGGTATCAGATTAACTCAAAAATCCAGAACACGAAAAATAGGCATCTCAAACTAGCTCTGGTACCAAATAAATTATCATGCCCTAGGGGAGTCCCTGCCCAAGGAAATGTCAGCAGCATCTCCTCTGTATGGGTGACAATATGGAACTCATCTACAAAGCCCTCAGGGCCACACAAACCTCAGCCAACATGGCTGGAACAATAACAATAAAAATAACTAACAATCTACGCAGTTTATATTAACTCAGCCTCTGGCTGACACAACCACGCAGTTTATTTAAATAAAACCTACTCCACTAATACGACGGAAAACTTAAGCCCACAACATAAATCTAATGCAGCAAAAAACAAAGGCAGTAGACTAAAACTCGATAAAAAACAACGAGTATAGTTATACATCACAAATATATAAAAATATAACAAGGAAACCACAAGGCCAAAGGTAGAAAACCGTCGCGACTCAAGGTGGAGACTAGCGACTGGAATCTCCTGACAGCTTCAACCTGAAATGGTAATAATCAACGGGATGAGTCCAACACTCAACGGATACCAAGATGACATGCATAGTAAGAAATAACCAATAGTAACAATTATGCGTGCAGTCTCCTGAAATAATAATGAAAAATACAAACTGAAAGGAATGGGAGAAGCTGTACTCACCAGGACCTCCTATCAGGATAATAAAGTCGTCAGACCGAAAATATCATATCTCTTGTATACATGTCAATCATATGCATCCACCAAATATGCAGCAAACAAAGTGCAGCAAATACAAGCAATAAATGAAATCATGCATATGACACAAATGACATGTCCTGGTCACCCCTGATGCCAGTCAACCATCTCACACACGATGGTGAGACCGAGTGGGTAGGGCTGTGACAACTGTGCACTCTGCCATCACTGCTCCTGATGAGTGACCGAGTGGATAGGATGCTATCGGAGTTGTTAGGATGTATACTAAAAGCCTAACTTTTTGTATGAACATTTATTTTGTAATAAGAATCACATTGGTCGAATGTCTGCATTTAGTAAAATACAGTTGTCCATTTAATTTATATTGTAGATAACATGGTGTGTGGTGTCATACAGAAGATCATGTTATCAGTTCCTTATAAATTATAAATAGTAGCTCACAACCAAGATGGATTGGGATAAACCATTGGAATGGTTGTAGTGTAATTTGGTATTAGTTTATCTTGACTATAAAATTACACTAGTACACTATGTGTGTATTGAACAAGACCATTTGAGGTTGTTTCTTTTTATATTGACTGCATAAAAGAACATAACCTATGTTATTATGGATGTGCATACTCTTAATCTCGATATAATAACAAGCACATATACTTAGTATTTATTTCTTTAATTTATCAATGGGTGAGATTTATTTCGTTAAATCAATAGACCCGATAAGTTGAGAAATAATATTATTTATATAGTGTGTTGTTGATTATAGAAGGAAACAGTGTCCTATTTATCTAGGTTGATAATGCCCCCTTGAGGAGTTCATAAGGATTGTCATGTAAACCCTGCATGTGGACTTAGTCCGACATGACAATGAAGTTGAGTGGTACTACTCTTGGAGCTAGATATTAATTAAGTGAGTTATCAGTAACTCATTTAATTAATGGACATTCGATATCTTAAACACAAGGATATTAATGCACTCATAATAAGAAGGAGCCCATAATGTAATATGAGATTGGTGCGGTAGTTTAATAATAACTCTTTAGTGGTATGAGTTATTATTGATGAACTTGAGTTGGGTGTTCGGGTCGAACATAGGAAGCTCAAGCTCATTAGGAGACCAAAACTAATTCCTCCTCTCGGTCCCTGTTGTAGCCTCTATAAAGCCTTGTATCCACAAAGTCCACTTCTTACCCAAGTAATGGGCCGTACACATCTTTCCTTGGTGCAAGGGGGTCGGCCAAGCATTAGCTTGGAGCCCAAGAGGTGGCTGGCCAAGCTTGGTGCCCAAGCAAGGGGCCGACCACATAGGATTAAAAGGAGAGATTTTATTTTTTGTTAAAATCTTTCCTTTTATAGCCATCCACATGGTTTTAAAAGAGAGTTTTAAATTTTAAAATCTTTCCTTTTATAGCTATCTACAAATGTTTAAAAGGGAGATTTTAATTTTGTTAAAATCTTTTCTTTTTTGTAGTTATCTATAATGTTTAAAAAGAGAGATTTTAATTTTGACAAAACTTTCCTTTTTTATAACCATGATTTAAAAGAGAAGTTTTAATTTTAATCTTTCCTTTTTTGTAGCTTTCTACATTGTTTAAAAGAGAGAGATTAATTTTAAAACTTTCCTTTTGTGACCATCACAATAGGAAATTTAAGAGAGAGAGATTTTAATTATTATTAAAATTTTTTTTTTGCCATGACTAAGGATTATAAAAGAGAGGTACAGGGTGCCTTATAAAAAATATACATATCTCTACAATTTCTCTCCTCTCCTTTTCTTGGTGGCTGGCTTCTCTCCCTTTCCTCTTCCTAAGGCCGGTGGCACCTTGTTTCTTCTCTCCCTTTCTTCTTTCTAAGGTCGGCACTCATCTCTTCTTGGCGGTCAAAACTTGAAAGAAAAGAAGGAGCACTTGGTGGGCGGTTGCTTGAGAGGAAGAAGAAGAGAAGAAAGTTTCCTATTTTGGCATTCCTTGGTGGCCGGAATTTCTTGGAGGAGAAGAAGTGGTTCGGATGGATTTCATCTTAGTAGATCATCGCCCACACGACGTCCAAGAGGAGGAGAGGAATACAACAGAAGATCAAGAGGTCTTTGTTTACAAAGAAAGGTATAACTAATTCTTAATTCCGCAGCGAAACTAGTTTTTCTTTGTATGGATCCTGAAATACCAACACAAGAGGCTAGCAATTTTTATGTTTCGATTTAGTGTTTTGATCTTGTGCTTCTGTTGAGGTCTCTGTAGTTAAACCTAAGGTTATTGTAAGAAGTTTAAATATCTAATTTCTTTGAAAGACTTTGTCTAGGAAGTGGTGGATGATCCCATATCCAAGAAGGCCGAGTGTCTCGCCATGTTTAACCTGGAAGTCAATCCTTGAAATAGATATTTAATCAACTTATGTAACATGGGATGAACTTGGATTAATAATGTTAAGTATCGTTTGCAATCCAAGTTTTAACTACTGAAGAACACATGAGTTGAACTTAAAGTAAAAATGTTAAGTTCCGTTTCCAATTCAAGTTTAACTCATGACGAACACATAGGTTGTTAGGAAAGGTCTGCGTTTGTACAAATTTTTGTACAGGGGAAGCAAAATGAAATTCCAAGTAGCGACCAACAACTGGTATCAGAGTGAGTGTTCTGCCACTGTATGTTTGGTTTTCAGTTAAATTATGCACTTTTCATACATAAATTTAGGCGGGATAATAGTAGGATGTGCAAATAGATTAACTCTGTGGTTGTAGACATCCTAGTTCCAACTATTATAGCCCTATTGTATTTATGTGTGATTGGACCATCAGGCATGTCGAGGACATTTTATGTGTGTGCATGATTGTAATTATTAAATACAGCAGGAGCTGTATTAGTTTTAGGATTTTTTATTCTGTTCGATCTAGATTACATGTACATTCCTTCGTGGAATATAGGATCGATAAATATAAAATTTTATTTTGTTGCGGATCGTATCATTGCGAGGCATGGTGCTATTTGAGGACCGGGGGCGCAGCGGAAAAGGAAGCAAGAAGGACGCAATGACATAAACCCTAGGGTCGGCGGCCAGAGTTGGCGGCGACTAGGGTTAGCGGTATATGGAGGACAGCTATGGATGAGGCCATAATAGTTGGAAAATTAGTTTTCATATTTATTGCCTTTTATGCTGTAATGTGTGTGCTGTGTTTGTGTGCATGTTAAAATTCCTCGTTTCTAAATAACTAAGTGGGAGATGAATTATTTAAATCCCACGATCTCCATTACTGGTTTGTAAGTGATGCATTCAAACTTGCGCGTTGGCTCTGAATACCTTCCTCCACAACGGATGAGTTTGTTTGCGGATCACTAGATCAAACTTTCTTTATGGATGATTATAGGAAGTTATTTAGGTGTGTGTGATCTTCTCCAACTGAAGGGGCACAATCCTATTTAATGGACTAAGTATCAAGTAATGGTATACACTTAGGCGCATTTAATAGTATCCTCCCCATCGGAGTCACTACTATTATTTGTGTGACCAAAGAAAAATCAACTATTAATTTTATTTGTCATAAAGTTAGGATGACAAGATAATAACATTAATGGGTAAAACCTCCTCTTACAAATGTTTGAATTTGTATATGTCCACACTAACGTGGGATACAAAATTCACGATGTTTTGAGGTGTTGGTGAATTTAAATGATATTGTTTGAGAAATCAATATTATTTTAAATTCTAAAGTATTGACTAAATATTTTATGATTCTTAGGATTTTAAATGACCTTCAAACCTCCTGCTAATATATTAGAGAATAAACTTACAAGTCCCAATTATATTGATTGGAAACAAAAAGTGGGATGCCCTCGCAAAATTCAGAACAGTAAATGTGTATCCTATTCATTAGTTGTTGAAATATATTTAGTGGTGTTATCTACCGGTACCTAGTGTATAAATATGGGAGTCACTGATCATGTCTGTAATTCATTGCAAGGGTTCCAGGAAACCCGACGACTACATGAAGAGAAATCACCGTCTACATGGGCAATGCTACGAAAATGACGGCTGTTACAGTGGGAGATGTTTATTTATTTGTTGATAGGAATAAAATATTGATTTTGAGAAATTATCTTTACATACCAAGTTTTATAAAGAACTTGATTTCAGTTTCTAAACTATTTAAGGATGGATATTCTGTTTCTTTTGATGACAAAGTTGTTATCAAGAAAAATAGGGTAGTTATCTATCCTGGTACATTGGTTGACAATTTATATACTCTAAATCCAATAACTCCCACAATGCAACAAATGGAAATTAATAATACATCTTCTAATTCAAATAAGAGAAGCAGCTTTCGGAAATGAACCAAACATATCTTTGGCATCTAAGGGTAGGCCATATTAACTTGAGTAAGATTTAAAGGTTAATAGCCGATGGACTTTTGGGTTCATTGGTGGTGGAAAACTTTTCAACCTGCGAGTCTTGCTTGGAAGGAAAAATAACCAAGAGACCTTTTAAGGTTAAGGGGTATAGAGCCAAAGATGTGTTGGAATTGGTCCATTCTGATTTGTGTGGACCTATGACTATCTAGGCAATAGGTGATTTAGAATATTTCATCTCTTTTATAGACGACTATTCGAGATACGGGTACATTTACTTGATGCGCTGTAAGTCTGAGTGCTTTGATAAGTTCAAAGAGTACAAGGCTGATGTGGAGAAATGTCATGGTAAAAGTATTAAGACACTATGGTCTGATCATGGTGGCGAGTACCTTTTAGGAGAGTTTAGGAGTTACTTATCAGAAGTCGGGATTCAATCCCAACTGTTTACACTTGGTACACCCTAATAGAATGGTGTGGCAGAACGAAGGAATATGACTCTTATAGAAATGGTTAGATCAATGATGAGTTATTCAGAATTACCAAATTCGTTTTGGGGATATGCTCTGGAAACGGCAATGTACATTCTGAACATGATACCTTCTAAGTCAGTACCCTCTACTCCCATAGAATTGTGGAATGGGCGTAAGCTAGACTGAAGCATATTCGGATTTGGGGTAGTCCAGCACATGTGCTGAAGGGAGACACTGATAACTTGTAATCACGTACAGAAGTTCACTTGTTTGTGGATTATCCTAAAGGAATGAAAGGTGGTTTATTTTATAGTCTAAAAGATCAGAAGGTCATTGTTAGCACCAATACCCGATTTTTAAAAGAGTACTATGTAATGAACCACAAGCCCATGAGTAAAATTGTTCTTGAAGAAATAAGAGAAGACACGTCTACCTTAGTACCAACGGTACAAGATGAGATACCACAAGAAACTGCAACACGTGTCACAAATGATGCTTCGTCGTAGTGGGAGGGTTGTTAGGCAACCTGATAGATTCATGTTTTTGGAAGAGTCTTAGGACTTGATCCTTGGTAAACATGAACCTGATCCCTGGACATATGATGAAGCACTCCAAGATAAAGATGCAGCATCGATCTATCTATGGACTGAAGCAAGCTTCGAGATCTTGGAACATCCGGTTTAATCTTATGGATTTATTTAGTGTCCAGATGAGTCGTGTGTATACAAGAAGAGTTACGGAAACGTGGTGATATTTCTTGTACTATACGTAGATGACATTTTATTCATTGGTAACAATGTCAAAGTGTTGTCAGACGTAAGGGTATGGTTGTCCAAGAAGTTTGATATGAAGGATTTGGGAGAATGTGGACATATTCTTGGGATCAAAGTAATAAGGGATCACAAGAAAAGAATATTGTGCTTATCCCAAGCTTCATACATCGATACTATCCTATCTCATTTTAGCATGTAAAACTCTAAGAAAGATTTTCTACCTTTTCGGCATGGAGTACCTTTATCTAAAAAGATATGTCCTAAAACATCAAAGGAGATAGAGGACATGAAGGCAGTTCCTTATGCTTCGTCTATAGGAAGCCTAATGTATGCAATGCTATGTACGAGACCGGATATCTGTTTTACTGTGGGCATGGTTAATAGATATCAAAGTAATCCAGGACAGGGGCATTGAACTGTCGTAAAGCATATATTAAAGTACCTGAGAAGGACTAGAGGTTATATGTTGGTTAACCAGGCAGATGATCTGCTCCTTGTGGGTTACACGGATTCTGATTTCCAATTAGATAGGGACAATAGTAAGTCGACCTCAAGGTATGTGTTTACTTTGGGACGTGGAGCCATAACATGGAGGAGTGTTAAGTAGAAATGCATTTCAGACTCTACCATGAAAGCTGAGTATGTGGCAGCCTCTGAGGCAACCAAAGAAGCTGTATGGCTCAGAAACATCTTGATGGACTTAGATGTGATTCCTGGTTTGCCTAAAATTATCATAATTTATTGTGATAATAGTGGTGCAGTATAAAACTCGAAGGAACCACGAGCCCATAAGGCAAGTAAACACATTAAGCGCAAGTACCACCTGATACGAGACATCGTAAAGCGAGAAGAAGTTATTGTCGCTAAGATTGCATCAGCAGATAACCTGGATCCTTTCACTTCGGCCCTTCAGGCGAGAGCTTTTGATGGGCATGTTGAGGGGATGGGAATCAGATGTATGACAGCATATTATGGCAGCATAGTCTTTTAGTATAAGTGGGAGATTGTTAGGATGCATACTAAAAGTCTAGCTTTTTGTATGAACATTTATTTTGTAATAAAAATCACATTAGTCAAATGTCTGCATTTAGTAAAATGCAGTCGTCCATTTAATTTATATTGTAGATAACATGGTGTGTGGTGTCACATAGAAGATCATGTTATCAGTTCCTTATAAATTATAAATAGTAGCTCACAACCAAGATGGATTGGGACAAACCATTGGAATGGTTGTAGTGTAATTTGGTATTAGTTTATCTTGACTATAAAATTATACTAGTACATTATATGTGTATTGAGCAGGACCATTTGAGGTTGTTTCTTTTTATACTGACTGCATAAAAGAACATAACCTCTGTTATTATGGATGTGCGTACTCTTAAACCCGATATAATAACAGGCACATATACTTAGTATTTATTTCTTTAATTTATCAATGGGTGAGATTTATTTCATTAAATCAATAGGCCGATAAGTTGGGAAATAATATTTTTATATGGTGTGTTGTTGATTATAGAAGGAAATTATGTCCTAGTTATCTAGGTTGATGATGCCCCCTTGAGGAGCTCATAAGGATTGTCATGCAAACCCTGCATGTGGACTTAGTCCGACATGACAATGAAGTTGAGTGGTACTACTCTTGGAGCTAGATATTATTTAAGTGAGTTGTCAGTAACTCATTTAATTAATGGACATTCGATATCTTAAACACAAGGAGATTAATGCACTCATAATAAGAAGGAGCCCATAATGTAATATGGGATTGGTGTGGTAGTTCAATAATAACTCTTTAGTGGTATGAGTTATTATTGATGAACTTGAGTTGGGTGTTCGGGTCGAACACAGGAAGCTCAAGCTCATCGGGAGACCAAAACCAATTCCTCTCTCGGTCCCTGTTGTAGCCTCTATAAAGCCTTGTATCCACAAAGTCAACTTTTTACCCAAGTAATGGGTCGGACACATCCTTGCTTGGTGCAAGGGGCCGGTCAAGCATTAGCTTGGAGCCCAAGAGGTGGCCGGCCAAGCTTGGTGCCCAAGCAAGGGGCCGACCACATAGGATTAAAAGGAGAGATTTTATTTTTTGTTAAAATCTTTCCTTTTATAGCCATCCACATGGTTTTAAAAGAGAGTTTTAAATTTTAAAATTTTTCCTTTTATAGCTATGTACAAAGGTTTAAAAGAGAGATTTTAATTTTGTTAAAATCTTTCCTTTTTGTAGTTATCTATAATGTTTAAAAAAAGAGATTTTAATTTTAACAAAACTTTCCTTTTTTATAATCATGATTTAAAAAAGAAGTTTTAATTTTAATCTTTCCTTTTTTGTAGCCTTCTACATTATTTAAAAGAGAGAGATTAATTTTAAAACTTTCCTTTTGTAACCATCACAATAGGAAATTTAAAAGAGAGAGATTTTAATTATTATTAAAATTTTCTTTTTTGCCATGACCAAGGATTATAAAAGCGAGGTAGATGGTGCTTAATAAAAAATATACATATCTCTATATTTTCTCTCCTCTCTTTTTCTTGGTGGCTGACCTCTCTCCCTTTCCTCTTCCTAAGGTCGGCGGCACCTTGTTTCTTCTCTCCCTTTCTTCTTTCTAAGGCCGGCACCCATCTCTTCTTGGTGGCCGAAACTTGAAAGAAAAGAAGGAGCACTTGGTGGGCGGTTGCTTGAGAGGAAGAAGAAGAGAAGAAAGTTTCCTATTTTGGCATTCCTTAGTGGCCGGAATTTCTTGGAGGAGAAGTGGTTCGGATGGATTTCATCTTAGCAGATCATCGCCCACACGACGTCCAAGAGGAGGAGAGGAATACAACAGAAGATCAAGAGGTCTTTGTTTACAAAGAAAGGTATAACTAGTTCTTAATTCCACAGCGAAACTAATTTTTCTTTGTATGGATCTTGAAATACCAACACAAGATGCTAGCGATTTTTGTGTTTCGATTTAGTGTTTTGATCTTGTGCTTCTGTTGAGGTCTCTGTAGTTAAACCTAGGGTTACTGTAAGAAGTTTAAATATCCAATTTCTTTGAAAGACTTTGTCTATAAAGTGGTTGATGATCTCATACCCAAGAAGGCCGAGTGTCTCATCATGTTTAACCTGGAAGCCAATCCTTGAAATAGATATTTAATCAACTTCTATAACATGGGATGAACTTGGATTAATAATGTTAAGTATCGTTTGCAATCCAAGTTTTAACTACTGAATAACATATGAGTTGAACTTGAAGTAAAAATGTTAAGTTTCATTTCCAATTCAAGTTTAACTCATGAGGAACACATAGGTTGTTAGGAAAGGTCTGTGCTTGTACAAATTTTTGTACAGGGGAAGCAGAACGGAATTCCAAGTAGCGACCAACAGGAGTACACCTATCCTTCTAATCCAAATCATAAGTGGGGGAGCTCAATGCTCTCATCTCCCTGAGACAATCCAGAGGAGGGATCCCTATCCTACTACCACGCTACGTCACGCTACCCATGAGTGGACCAACAGAGCACTGACAAAGCAACCTGCTATAACACACCCTGTCTAAATAAAAACCACTAATCCATGAGTAGTTGTGTGTGCAGATTCATGTAATTGGCGATGTGCTCAACAATAATGGAGTCGACAATCGCGCAGCATGCAATCATGCGAGATGGTGCATGACACTAAGCATGAAAATCCTGACCATATCTACCTTCATAAAACATATACCAAAAATAAATAGCTCAAATAAGAAGATCTAGGTACACGTATCAGATATGGTAACTGTCTAGTCCGGTATATCATAAGGCATGATATGTCACTATCTCTATGGCTTCAATCTCCGATTCGGATGACATTTCATCCCATGTCGCTTTTAGATTCTTGTACTTGTTTGTTTGGATGGACTTCTTGTTCTTGCCATTGTCCTTGTTCTTCAATTTAGGGCAGTTGCCTTTTACGTGTCTTTCTTCATCGCAGTGGTAGCATCTGACTCTTCTTCTTTTTTTTACCCTGCAGATGATTAAATTTTCTAGATTTAAATAATTTTTTTAATTTATGTACCATTAGCGTCGTTTCATCATCAACGAGAGAGGATTCTAAGTCTTGTTCGTCCATCTTTACCTTAAAGGCAATGTTGTGCTTCGGCTCCTTCTTCGAATTTACACATCTCATTTCCTGAACTTCAAAAATTGAAAATAATTCTTCTAAGGTAGTTATTTCTAAGCCCTTATGTATATAATAAGCATCTACTAATGATGCTCATTCAGTATTTCTAGGGAATGCATTAAGTGCGTACCTTAGCAAATCTCGGTTGCTTACATTTTTTCCAAGATTCGCGAGTCCGATGATGAGCTCCTTGATCTTTGATTGAAAGTGTGCAACAGTTTCACCTTCCTCTAATCAAAGGTTGCCGATCTAGTTTCTAAGCAGATCCCGTCTCATGAGTTTCGCCTCCAAGGTTCCTTCATGTAGTTCTAGAAATTTCTCCCAGTGCTCCTTGGCAGACTTGTAGGCTCTGATTTAGTTAACTTCTTGTGGCGGTAATACGCTCAGCAGATGAAATTCTACTTTCCTGTTTGCCATGAAGTCGGCTTGCTCATTCTTCGTCCATTGATATTCTTCTTTACCTTTAGGTGCTAAAAAATTGAATTTCATTATTAAAAATAATTCAAAATCAGTTTTAAATAATACCTCCATTTTCTTTTTTCAGCTCGCGAATTTTTCCTTGAATTTTGGTGGGTAGATGCTCGGTCCGGCCATCTCATGTGCTTCATTCGACGATTAGTCCTCCTAAAGTTGTTGGACTTTGATACCACTTGTAGGTCCATTAGGCGGCCGGCTAGAGGGGGGTGAATAGCCTGTATAAAAACAAACGTAACCTTTCTCGATATTTTATAGCTCAGTTAAATAAAACACTTGCATAAAAGGAATTAAGAAATTAAATAAAGAAAAAGAGGCACAATCAATTTACTTGGTTACAATCGGTGAGGTTGTTAATCCAAGAAAGTTAATAGTTCACTAAAGTCTCCTTCGGACGGAGAAGCCTCTTACAGTAGTCACAGCTCAAAAATAGAAAGTGAAACTCAAACAGAACTAATCACAAGTGTTGTTTCTCTAATTTCTTATTGTTCTTAGCTTCTGGGACTAGAGCTATATTTATAACCCTGGTCGGGGCACCTAGAAGGGTTCCCGATGCCTGGAGGGGGATAAAACTTTATCTCCATCGCAATAGATCACATTTGACATGATCCAAATAAAGATCACGGTCCGAGTGTCCGGAATGGTTCTGTAACGACCCGCCTTCTACTGACTAGGCTGTAAGGCCGATCGCTACAGTTATGCTGTGCTAACTGTGCGGAAAACTGATCTAATTTAAATTTTAGTTGCTATCTGACAACTATTCTTGGTTCTACATGTGCTGAAGGGTATAATCTAAAGGATACCAGGTGTATCCAACATTTTCTGTGGTCTAGAAACTGATCTGCTAAGTTTCCTGGTCGAAACTGAACTTCCCAATCGATCCAGACTGAACTGGATCGATTGCTCTCGGTTGGATCGATCCATGGATCGATCCCGGCCGCTACTGTGCTCGGGTGGTAATCTGGATCGATCAGCTGATCGATCCAGGATCACGGATCGATCTAGTGATCGATCCCGCGTGCTTCTGTGCACGGGACTTTATTTGGATCGATCGGCTGATCGATCCAACCTAGTCAATCGATCCCATGATCGATCGAAAACCTTTCTGTTCGCTAGGGATAGCTTGGATCGATCGACCGATCGATCCAGAGGCCTTCTGTTCGTGACAGAATATGACTGGATCGATCGGATGATCGATCCAGAAGCCCTCTGTGCGCGGAATCAACCCTTAATCGATCCATGGATCGATCGAGGACCCCAGATCGATCCATGGATCGATCGGAGTTTCTGATTTCGCACTGAAACTCTGATTTCTGCACTTGAGCGTGCCAAAATCTCATATAAGAGTTCTAAAATCAATGGGAATAAGTTCTAGCATCTATTAACTAGCATTCCAACATAATTACTAACAACTTAAACAAATCTTCCATGGTTTAAACATTCTAAGGTCTAAAAGTGCATAAAAGTACTTGAGGAATAGAAACTAAGTTTTTAATTTGCTAAACTCCCTAAGGATCTTCATTCCAGGTTCCTGCCACACACACCATCTTTGCATTGAACTCCAGCTTCCTCTGCTAGTCCATCTTCCCTTTACCTTTCTCTGCAGTATAAGGGAAAATAGTATCTGTAAGCTTAAAGCTTAATAAGAAACCATCTACCTCACAAAAACATGCAACGATGCAAATATGATTTGAAATCATGCTGTTTAAAACATATGCTGGATATACTGAATAACTAAGCATGGCATGGCATATAAGCATACCGTCATGGCAATCAAAGCTAGTCATGGCATACTATCATCTAGAGCATATGAGCATGAACTGAACATAGAGCTATCATACCCAATCATAGAAAACCTGGCTGAACATATAATAAGCTAAACGGAAGCTAAACTGACACTGAATTCAAACTCAACTAACATAACTAATTTTTGAGTTTTGAAAACTAATTCATAATAAGTGAAAATACATAATCATGCTGTTTGGGCCCGGCGCATCCCTAACTAGACCCGGGTTTGCAAGTCCCGAATTTAGTAGGGTTAACTAGGTTATCTAAACCTAGGGACGACTGTGGGAGTCCAACCCAATGGATATCTGATCCAGTACAGTGCCACTGAAAATAAAATACTGAAATAGCTACTACCTGCTTATTCTATTGTTTCTAGGTTATCTGAACCTAGAGCTAGGTTATCTAAACCTAGAGGCGACTGTGGGAGCCCACCCATTGGATATCTGATCCATATAAGCTGTAATAAACTGAGAATACTAAATAGATACCTCTAAAGTATCCAACTGAGCTGTTAAAAATGCCTATGGTACATTTTTACTAAACTAGCTATTTTATCGAACACCTGGGATGCTCTAACTCTTCTCCCTATTAGGGAGACCACCTCTAGGCATCCGACCACGTCCAACCTCCTATCTGAAGAGGGAGGACATGCCCGGCCCATCTAAAGGTGCTCAACTAAGTCCCTAATCTGCGAAGAGAGTTAAATACACCCTAGATATCGATAAAAATCCGCATACATCCTAACTAAAGCATAAAAACTCAAACGGAAGCTATTATACTGCAGGTGAGGGGTTTCTTACCTCCTATTCATAATTTCTTATGATTCTAGTTGCTTAAATTCCGGTGGAGATGACCCTTTCGACGATTTACTCGCGTCCACGTGCTCTACTCGCGAAGGGAACGTCCTCGTGCTGAAATCGTCGCCGGAGAATATCCTTGGGGCCCTAGGGAAGGAACCCTAGGGTTTCCTTGGTGTGGCGCCGAAAGAAGGAGGAAGAGGAGAAGAGTTGGCGTGAGGGCTTCGGTGGAGAGGGATTTTGCCGAACCAAAATCTAAAATAAACCAAACCCTCTTTAAGTTTCCTATTTATATTAAGTGGGTATTTCGGCCCAACTCAATTATAAATTTATTTGATTCTCCTTTCTCTCAGTACGGCCCTGCTGGGTTCACCGGTTACTAAGGCTAACTAAAGGTTTAACGGACCCGAGAGGTCCCGGGTTCGATTCCCGCTTAAGCCTTTTTATTCTTCTAATTATTTTTACTACTTCCGCTACTCGGAAAATTCCGGAAAAATATCTAAAAATTCCAGAAAAATCATAGAATATTTATAATGCAAGTTTGAGAATTTTCGGGCGTTACAGTCCCCCATACCTTATAAAAAGTTCGTCCTCGAACTTAGAATAATTCTGGGTACTTCTGTCTCATGCTGGCTTCTGTCTCCCAAGTTGCCTCTTCTGCTGTGTGACTGTGCCAAATAACTTTGACTAATGGTACTTCCTTGTTCCGCAATTTCTTAACCGCTCGGTCTATTATCTGAATAGGCCGACTATCATAGCTGAGGTCTTCGCGGATCTGTACCGACTGGGGCTCAATCACCTGGGTGGCGTCTAGGGTATGCTTCTTCAGCATAGAGACATGAAATACGTTGTGGACAGCCGACATTTCCTGGGGTAGCTCTAGCTCATATGCTACCTTGCCCACTCTTCTGCTGATAAGGTATGGTCCCACATATCTGGGACTGAGTTTGCCCTTCTTCCCAAAACGCATTACTCCCTTCATGGGAGCTACTCTGAGGAATACTAAATCCCCAACTGAAAACTCTAAGGGTCTGCGCCGTGTATCAGCATAGCTCTTCTGGCGGCTCTGAGCTGTCTCTATCCTTTGGCGGATCTGCTGTATAGCTGCTGTGGTATCTGCTACTAGATCTGTCTGAAGCTCTAGTTCTTTCTGTTCACCACTCTCATACCAGCAGATTGGAGATCTACACCTCCGCCCATAGAGAGCCTCGTAAGGTGTCATGCCGATAGTGGCCTGATAGCTGTTGTTGTATGCAAATTCTGCTAAGCTCAGATATTTGCACCAACTTCCCTTGAAGTCTAGGGCACACTCTCGGAGCATATCTTCGAGTACCTGATTTACTCGCTCTGTCTGACCATCTGTCTGAGGATGGAATGCTGTGCTGAACTTTAACTTAGTGTCCAACGCTGACTGTACACACTCCCAGAAGTGTGATGTAAATCTGCTGTCTCTGTCTGAAATAATGGTACGTGGGACTCCATGAAGTCTGACGATCTCCTGGAGATACAACTGAGCTAGCTTCTCCATGGAGTAGGATATCTTGATAGCTAAGAAGTGGGCTGATTTAGTCAACCTGTCGACTATTATCCAGATGACATCAAAACCATTTGTGGTTCTGGGCAGTCCCACTATGAAATCCATAGAGATATCCTCCCACTTCCATTCTGGAATCTGTATAGGCTGCAGAACTCCTCCTGGTCGCTGATGTTCTGCCTTGACCCTTTGACAGGTGAGGCAGATGCTAACATATCTGGCGATGTCTCGCTTCATCCCGGGACACCAAAAATGTTTCTTCAGGTCTTGATACATTTTGGCGGAACCTGCATGCATCGCAAAAGGAGTCTTGTGAGCCTCATCTAAAATCTGTCTCCGTAGCTCCTCCTGATCTGGAACACAGAGTCTGTCACCAAAATACAACACCCCGCCATCGGACACTCTGAAATCTCTACTTTCTGATTCTGCTAGCCCTTGCTTGATTTTCTGGATTTCAGGGTCCTGATCCTGAGCTGACTGAATATCACCAAGCAAGGTAGACTCTAAGGTCATAGTAGAGAGCTATCCAACGATGAGTTCTAGACCGAAATCTACAATCTCCTTCTGGAGGGCGGTGACATGGCTGTGAGAGATAATAAGGTAGCACTGGATTTTCTGCTAAGTGCGTCGGCTACCTTATTGGCTTTCCCTGGATGGTAGAGGATGTCTATATCGTAGTCTTTGACCAGCTCAAGCCATCTGCGCTGTCGCATGTTCAGATCCTTCTGAGTGAAGAAGTACTTCAGACTCTGATGATCTGTATACACTCTACACTGAGCTCCATATAAGTAATGTCTCCAAATTTTGAGAGCGAACACTACTGCTGCAAGCTCAAGGTCATGAGTAGGGTAATTCTTCTCATAATCCTTGAGTTGTCTGGAGGCGTAGGCGATTACCTTGCCATCTTGCATCAGCACTGCTCCTAGTCCCAACTTAGAGGCATCACTATAGATGTCGAAGCTGCTGGTGTTGTCTGGTAAAGCCAAAATGGGAGCACTAGTCAATCTCCTTTTTAGCTCGCTGAAGCTGTTCTCACAGTCCTCTGTCCACTGAAATTTCCTGTTCTTTCTGGTAAGAGCTGTCAGTGGGGAGGCTATCCTGGAGAAGTCCTCTACAAACTTTCTGTAATATCCTGCTAATCCCAGAAAGCTCCTGATATCGCTGGCGTTCTTAAGTCTCTTCCAGTTACTTACTGCTTCTATTTTGCTGGGGTCTACCATGACACCATCCTTTGAGATGATGTGACCCAGGAAGGATACCTGATCTAGCCAAAATTCACATTTCGTGAACTTGGCGTATAGCTGATTCTGCTGAAGTGTCTGTAGTACTGTTTTCAGGTGCTCTGCATGTTCTTCCTGAGTTCCTGAGTAGATAAGGATGTCATCGATGAGCACGATAACAAACATATCAAGTACTCTCTGAATACTCTATTCATGAGATCCATGAATGTAGCTGGAGCATTTGTCACGCCAAAAGGCATGACTACGAACTCGTAATGTCCGTATCTGGTCCTGAATGCTGTCTTCGGTATATCACCCTCCTTGACTCTGACTTGGTGATATCCTGATCTGAGGTCAATCTTAGAGAACACTGCTGCTCCCTTTAACTGGTCGAACAGGTCATCTATCCTGGGAAGAGGATACCAGTTCTTGATCGTGACCTGATTCAGTGCCCTGTAGTCTATGCATAGCCGCATGCTTCCATCCTTCTTCTTCACGAACAGTACAGGCGCTCCCCATGGTGAGTGACTCGGGCGTATGAAACCCTTGTCAAGCAGCTCCTGTAGTTGCTCCTGAAGTTCCTTCAGTTCTGCTGGAGCCATGCGATAAGGCGCTTTAGAGATAGGATTTGTACCGGAAATGAGCTCTATCTCAAAGTCAATCTCCCTATCTGGTGCTAAGCCTGGTAACTCTTCAGGGAAGATTACTGGGTAGCCACATACGACTCGAACCTCTGCTAGTTGTTGGTTCTTGTCTCGGCTGGCGTTGACTACATGTGCTAGGAATCCTGTACATCCTGAATCCAGTAGCTTCTGTGCTTTCATAGCTAAGAGAAACTTCTTGGCCTTTCTCTTTGGTTCTCCGCTGTATTCAAATTGCACTGCCACCTCAGGTTAGAAGATAACTTTCTGTTTACGGCACTCTATGGTAGCACTGTATTTGATCAGAAAGTCCATCCCAAAGATAACGTCATAGTCGGTCATCTCTAGCACTATCAGATCACAAAAGAGCTCTCTGTCTGCTATAATGACCGGCACTGCTCTGAGCCAGTGCGTGGATGCCATGATCTCTCCTGAAGGTAATGCCGTCAAAAACTGACCACTGAGTACCTCTGAGGGTATTTCTAATTTTTCTGAGAACATCCTGGCTATATATGAATGGGTTGCCCCAGTATCAAATAGAACAGTAGCACTATACTGTAAAATGCTAATCTGACCTGTGACAACTGTCGAGGCATTGGCTACGTCCTCTCTGGTGAGTGAGTAGATCCTCGCATTTGCCTACGCTGGAGGGGCTTCTAATCTGCCCTGGCTGATAAGTGGACCTTCTAGAGCGGCCTGCATCTGATATAACTGAGCTGGCTGGCCTGCATACTGAATCTGCTGTGGCTGAGGAAGACCGGTCTTGTTCAGGCACTGCTTGTCCATGTGTCCTTCTTGTCCACATTCAAAGCATCCTCGTGTGCCCTTGCGACAAACCCCTGGGTGGAATTTCCACAAGTAGCACACTTGATAACCGGGTCGCTTGCTAGATGGTCCCCTTTTGGGTCACTCCCATTTGCCACTGTGAGTTCCTTTCCAGTTAGAGTTGTGGCCTTCTTTGTTTTTTAGTGTGAGAGTTTCCTTGGCCTTTGGACTCGAGGAGACTTGCTTCTGCTGCCTCTGGTAATGCTCTGTGGTCAAGGCACCGCTCACTAACTCCTCCGTGGTTTGTGGCCTATGTATGCCACCAGCCACGCTCATCGCTATCTCCGGCCTCGGGATCTTGAGCATCAACCGGATTCGTTCCTTCTCTCTGCCGACTAGCTCCGGGCATAGACGAGCTAACCTGTTGAATTTCTTCACGCCTCGATCGAAAGGTTGCCTCGACGAAACTCGAACTCGTCGAGTGGTCGTCAGAACTCAGACGTGAAAGAACTCCTCGAAGAACTCCTTCTCAAGTCGCCCCATGACATTTGGTTCATCGGGCGCCATTCGATTCTTTCCCACCACATGCGTGCGTCTCCTGTCAGGCTAAGGAGGCACACTTCACCTTCTCGTGTTCGGGCCAGTCCGAAGCTCCATCGTTTCCAGTGTTTTGAACCAGGCTTGTGCATCCCATGGTTCACTAGTGCCCGAGAAGTTCTCTGGCTTGACCCGCCACTGGATCGATAGGCTTCCTTTCTTGGCTCAGTGCTGGGACTGCTGTAGGCTGAGCCGGTGGAACCTCTAAGACTACGGAGTCGTCAAATTCGGTTCCGGGGTGACTGTGGGTATTCTGCGATTAGCCTTTAAGGTGGCTATTTCCTGTTGCTGCTGTAACTGAGCCACTAATGTTGCAAGGTCTGGAGGAGGCACTGAACTGCCTGCCTCTTGCTGGGGCTCAGTAGCTAGTGCCCTTCTAGCTGGGCGTCCTCGTGCCATTTCTAAAGACATAGAGAACATAACATAACTAATGTAATCACAGTTATATAACTACTGATATCATGTTTAAAAACTATCACATACTAACAAGCAGTAGGAATATAAATATGAACTGTAATAACAGGGAAAACAGAAAGCATAAATAAAGTAAAGGTATTCTTACTTGGAAGCTGCAGGTTTAATGTTGATGTGTGTGTAGGAAGTATGGAACACTGCTCTGATACCACTCTGTAACGACCCGCCTTCTACTGACTAGGCTGTAAGGCCGATCGCTACAGTTATGCTGTGCTAACTGTGCGGAAAACTAATCTAATTTAAATTTTAGTTGCTATCTGACAACTATTCTTGGTTCTACATGTGCTGAAGGGTATAATCTAAAGGATACCAGGTGTATCCAACATTTTCTGTGGTCTAGAAACTGATCTGCTAAGTTTCCTGGTCGAAACTGAACTTCCCAATCGATCCAGACTGAACTGGATCGATTGCTCTCGGTTGGATCGATCCATGGATCGATCCCGGCCGCTACTGTGCTCGGGTGGTAATCTGGATCGATCAGCTGATCGATCCAGGATCACGGATCGATCTAGTGATCGATCCCGCGTGCTTCTGTGCACGGGACTTTATTTGGATCGATCGGCTGATCGATCCAACCTAGTCAATCGATCCCATGATCGATCGAAAACCTTTCTGTTCGCTAGGGATAGCTTGGATCGATCGACCGATCGATCCAGAGGCCTTCTGTTCGTGACAGAATATGACTGGATCGATCGGATGATCGATCCAGAAGCCCTCTGTGCGCGGAATCAACCCTCAATCGATCCATGGATCGATCGAGGACCCCAGATCGATCCATGGATCGATCGGAGTTTCTGATTTCGCACTGAAACTCTGATTTCTGCACTTGAGCGTGCCAAAATCTCATATAAGAGTTCTAAAATCAATGGGAATAAGTTCTAGCATCTATTAACTAGCATTCCAACATAATTACTAACAACTTAAACAAATCTTCTATGGTTTAAACATTCTAAGGTCTAAAAGTGCATAAAAGTACTTGAGGAATAGAAACTAAGTTTTTAATTTGCTAAACTCCCTAAGGATCTTCATTCCAGGTTCCTGCCACACACACCATCTTTGCATTGAACTCCAGCTTCCTCTGCTAGTCCATCTTCCCTTTACCTTTATCTGCAGTATAAGGGAAAATAGTATCTGTAAGCTTAAAGCTTAGTAAGAAACCATCTACCTCACAAAAACATGCAACGATGCAAATATGATTTGAAATCATGCTGTTTAAAACATATGCTGGATATACTGAATAACTAAGCATGGCATGGCATATAAGCATACCGTCATGGCAATCAAAGCTAGTCATGGCATACTATCATCTAGAGCATATGAGCATGAACTGAACATAGAGCTATCATACCCAATCATAGAAAAACTGGCTGAACATATAATAAGCTAAACGGAAGCTAAACTGACACTGAATTCAAACTCAACTAACATAACTAATTTTTGAGTTTTGAAAATTAATTCATAATAAGTGAAAATACATAATCATGCTGTTTGGGCCCGGCAACTGTACTTGCTGTGCGCACATCCCTAACTAGACCCGGGTTTGCAAGTCCCGAATTTAGTAGGGTTAACTAGGTTATCTAAACCTAGGGACGACTGTGGGAGTCTAACCCAATGGATATCTGATCCAGTACAGTGCCACTGAAAATAAAATACTGAAATAGCTACTACCTGCTTATTCTATTGTTTTTAGGTTATCTGAACCTAGAGCTAGGTTATCTAAACCTAGAGGCGACTGTGGGAGCCCACCCATTGGATATCTGATCCATATAAGCTGTAATAAACTGAGAATACTAAATAGATACCTCTAAAGTATCCAACTGAGCTGTTAAAAATGCCTATGGTACATTTTTACTAAATTAGCTATTTTATCGAACACCTGGGATGCTCTAACTCTTCTCCCTATTAGGGAGACCACCTCTAGGCACCCGACAACGTCCAACCTCCTATCTGAAGAGGGAAGACATGCCCGGCCCATCTAAAGGTGCTCAACTAAGTCCCTAATCTGCGAAGAGAGTTAAATACACCCTAGATATCGATAAAAATCCGCATACATCCTAACTAAAGCATAAAAACTCAAACGGAAGCTATTATACTGCAGGTGAGGGGTTTCTTACCTCCTATTCGTAATTTCTTACGATTCTAGTTGCTTAAATTCCGGTGGAGATGACCCTTTCGACGATTTACTCGCGTCCACGTGCTCTACTCGCGAAGGGAACGTCCTCGTGCTGAAATCGTCGCCGGAGAATATCCTTGGGGCCCTAGGGAAGGAAACCTAGGGTTTCCTTGGTGTGGCGCCGAAAGGAGGAAGAGGAGAAGAGTTGGCGTGAGGGCTTCGGTGGAGAGGGATTTTGCCGAACCAAAATCTAAAATAAACCAAACCCTCTTTAAGTTTCCTATTTATATTAAGTGGGTATTTCGGCCCAACTCAATTATAAATTTATTTGATTCTCCTTTCTCTCAGCACGGCCCTGCTGGGTTCACCGGTTACTAAGGCTAACTAAAGGTTTAGCGGACCCGAGAGGTCCCGGGTTCGATTCCCGCTTAAGCCTTTTTATTCTTCTAATTATTTTTACTACTTCCGCTACTCGAAAAATTCCGGAAAAATATCTAAAAATTCCAGAAAAATCATAGAATATTTATAATGCAAGTTTGAGAATTTTCGGGCGTTACAGGTTCCAGGCATCCCGGACCGGTCTGGGCGCCCGGAAGGGTTCCAGGCACCCCAGACTGGTCCGAGCGCCCCGGACTGGGTCAGTGGACCCCAGATCGAAAAGTCAACATTTTGTTGACTTTCGATCCCAGTCTTCTACTCCGGTTCTTCTCGCCTTGGTATGGGTCTTCCACTTCGTCTCCGCTCGCTTGGGTGATCTCGGCCATCCAGAATAGGGCTCACCCGAACCCAACTTCCGGCCTTCGAGCAAGCTTCCGCTCCGGCTTCTCGTCCCTCAGAAACGCCACGCGCCTACTTCTTATCCACCCGCGTACTCTTCCGCACCACCTCATTCCTCGAATGCACCGAGCCAGTCGGCTCTCTCCCGTGTCGTCCTTCTCGCTAGCTACATCTTTTACTCGACTTCCTATGCTCTTAAGCTCCTGCACACTTAGATACAGGGTTAAACACTAACAGAACCTAACCTGACTTGGTTGATCACATCAAAACTATCTTGGGGTACCAACATAATGGTCAAACCTAAGTTTTGATGAATGATAAATACATTAAAGTTAGACGTGTTGCAATCTAACTTAGTTACCGAGTATATAAGGATAACTAACTCTAGTCAGTATGTTTGATTCCTGATTGGTTAAAGATCAGATGTGTGATTCCGATAAGTCAAGATGTTCAATTCCCGATAGGTTGAAGTCTAGATGTGCGATTCTAGCAAGGGTTGAGATGTACAATTCCTGATTAGAGAAGACCGAATGTGCGATTCCGGTAGGTCGGGATGTACAATTCTCAATTAGAGGAGACCGGATGTGTGATTCCAGTAGGTCGGGATGTTTGATTCTTGAAGTCCGGGTGTGTGATTCCGGAGGTAACTCTACACCTGATAAGTAGAGGTAAGTCACTCGATGAGAGTGACTAAGTGAGGACGCATCCCCGTTCTAAGGGACAGTAGGCGTTGGTCCAATTTAAGTTCATTTCGGAAATCTAAATTGAGATCCTGACTAGAAGACAGGATCTAAGTCATAAATCAATGTTATTATTATTGTACTGACGTTGTTTTGCAGATTGGATATTGTCGTGTTGGACTAACTTAACTTGCAGGACAAAAGGAGCCAAAAGGCTGGTAAACAGTACCCGAGGCTCCTTCAAGTATTGGAAGGCACCTTTGTACTGTTCATGGAAGGTAGCTTTGGTGCTATGGAAGGCGCATTCTACAGGATAAAATTCAGATTTCGTCGCAGATAAGGACCAACAAGTTCGAGATCAAACTTTACAAGTTGGAGGTGCCTTCAAGGCTATGGAAGGCGCCTTCCACACCCTTTATAAGGGTGTCTCAACCAAGCCTCAAGAATCATCACTTCTACAATCCACTACGCATCCGTTTGAAGTTCTGATAGCTCCGACTTCCTATTGTTGCTTCAGAGAAGTCTGTCTGCCACCAAGCTATCTTTCTGAGTCATCCAATCATCTCCAGCAAACTGACAACAACACACAAGCACTCTCAAAATTACTGGTAACATTTTATTAAGTGTTGCAATTTTTACTACTGCTCTAAAAGGGAAGTGTAGGCTGTTATATTATTCCTATCTTTTGTATTCGATCATCTCTTTCAGTGGTTCCAGAAGAGGCATTTAGTGGATTACTCATCGATAGGTCCGCGAGACCTGGGTCTTCGAGTAGGAGTCACTGAAAGCTCCGAATCAAGTAAAACCGAACGCGTGTGCTTTTGCTTGTTTTTCTACTTCTCTTTCTTAGTTTTTCGCCACGCATTTTGATTTCAAAATCAAAAAATAAATTTCTCAATCCAATACATTGTGGAATGGTAAGATACTCAAGTGTTTTTTTAAGTATTTACGGTTTAAATTTTAGTTATGGATGTTAGTGGACGAGAAGTCACTTGCACTTCTAGATATGTCTGGTGGCTAGTCTGTGGGACAGGGTCGTCCACTTACAGGATTAGTTGGACTGAAGATCGGATACCTAGATTATAAAAAAATCATTATTTCTTCTAAAAATTTTAATTCTAAAAAAAATCTAAATCACCAATATCATATGACATATCAAATTTTTAAAAATCTACAAATTTTAAATATTTTTCTATTAGAAAATCATGATTAATTTTAATTTTTCTACCTCGTATAAAAACTAAAACTATCTCCATGTTAACCTACTTTAGAATAAAGGAATGAGATGATGAATAATATAATTAAAATAATTATTAAAAAAATAGTTACAAGTATTATTTTATTAATTTTATTTCCATCAAATTATTTATTTGTAGGCCGCTGTTTATATTTATGTAAGTGATTTGACAATTTTTGTCGGAAATCAAATTTCACACACAAGATTAATGTGCATTTAATTCCGAGAATTATTTTTGAAAAAGAGAGTCAATTCGTCATGACTCATGTTTGACAAAGTCGCATTTGAATCGGTCTGCATTCCACGAAGTGCTGCGGACCGCGTTATTTCAGTTATTTATTATTATTATTATTATTATTATTATTATTATTATTTACTATCAATAAATTTTATCTAAATTTTAGAGGTTAAATTATAATATTAAATAAAAAAATTAAAAATTATTTTTTAAAAAAAATGAACCCGTGGTGTGGTGCCATGTAAGATTATTATTATTATTATTATTATTATTATTATTATTATTATTATTATTATTATCCCAAACAAATGATTTTTCTTAAAACTCCTTATAATCTTCCAGTATTTAAAAAAAATATTTAGGATTTTAATATTTTTAAATAAACTAATTAAATATTAATTTTTAGAAAATAAATTTGTATATAATTTTTTTGATATTTTGAAATGTAAAATCATTAATTGATGTTTTATATTTAAGTTTTGATAATAATTTTTTTAATTGATAAAATTATTAAATTATTTAATTTTAATAAAAAATATTATTGAATATAAATAAGACTTTATTAACTTAGTATATGTTGTTTTAAATTTGGATTAAATATTTCTTTTAAATGGTGTAATCCTAAAAATAAATCTATTACATGATATGATATGTAAAATTTTAAAAAGTTTTAATTTTTTTAAGAAAATTAAATAAATTTAAATTGAAAGTTTGGTTAAACGAATCCAGCTAAATTTAAATAATTATTTTAATAATTTAATTATTTTAAATTTGGTTTAACTTACTCGATTATTTTATTAAATAAATTTAAATATCATAAAATTTAACTTGTTTACAGTGCGGCGTGCTACCAAGTGACTATGTAATTTTTTTTTATTTTTTTTTTTTTAATGTTGAAGGTATGTATCATAGTTTGTAGAATCGTGATCCTACGCAGGATCGATTTAGGGTCAGGATCGGATCGGTCAGGATCGGATCGTAGAATCGTATGATTCTACCAAAAATCCTTAAAATTTTATCATACATGATTAATAATTAGAAAAAATACCTAAAAAACTCATTTACATATAAATAAATAACTAATTATATATATATATAATTATTTACACTCAACACATCAAATTACATTACTACATATACAAATTTAAATTAACTTGTAATTCAACTATCATTCTCGCATAGTAATAATATTTATATTTTCATATCATAAAATGAAAGAATATAAAATATCTATTAATACAATAATAATAACACATACAATGTCAAAAATATTTCCTTGATTTATAAGATAATTCAATTTAAATGTCAACAAAGCATCTAACGTATATAACAGAAGCTATTGAATCCTTTGATTCAAATATGAATGTCGGAAATAATCTTCTAAAGACTGGTTGATGTCACACAATACTAGACAATAGACATCCAAAAACTTATTATTTTGAGAAAAATAAATGACAGAATATTATTGATAAAAAACTAACTCAAAAATAATTAAACATATATTTAAATAATTTAAAACTCTAATAAGATGAAAAAAAGATAATGGTTAAGGATAAACTTTGAAATTTATTAAAGATCTCTGAACGAGCTTTAATTTGATATATTATAGGTCCCGTGGTTCAATCCGAGTCAAAAGTTATGACCTCTCAAAGCTTCCACCGATCCTACTCCGATTCTGCTCCGATCCTGCTCCGATTCTACCGATTCTGCTCCGATCCTACCGATCCTGCTGCGATCCTACTGCAAAAACGATTCTGCATGATCCTGGATCGATTTTGGATTTCCGGATCGTAGGATCGTACGATCCTACGATCCGGATCACGATTTTGTAAACTATGTAGTATGTACGTCTCTCCAATATTATCACATCAGTTTTCATATATCAACAAATGATTTCTTGCCGTTTAAAAAAGTCAAAACTCAGTATCTTCCTCCTGGTCATAAGGATGGTTTCAATCATTTTTAAAATTTTAAATAAAAAATATTTAGAATCTTAATATTAATATATATTGATATGGTATATAATAGTAGGGTCTGACAAAATCAGACAGTCAAAAGTTAAGAGAATATGATACTCAAGAGTCAAGAAATGTGACAGTCAAAAATTAAGGGGATGTGGCAGTCAGCAGTTAGGGAAGGAAGAAGTGGGACCGCCTGACGTCATCAGCAGCATGAATCTCAGTCGGGTGCTTACAGATCAAGATCCCAGATCTAAGACATGATGTGCAATCGGGGGTAATGCTTGACTTGCTTCAACTTGTCGGGTTTTCTCAGCTCGGTCAACATATCTAGGTCTGACACTCTCAATATGCCAACTCCCGGTCGGTTCTTTAGCAATCCAAACGGGAAGATGGGGCTCTCGTCACAGCTCGTCCTTCTCATCAAGACTCGAGCCAGGTGTTATACCCGAAAGATCATCCCGAGCTGTCTCTACTCAAATCTGGGCGGGACAGAAGACGCTAGGTGACAACAATATTAGGGAATTGTAACCGTCTGTCAGAGAATAGCTGCTGTATGTCAGGGAATATGTCAATGGCCTGTTGTCATTTGCGAATGGAACCTTCTTCCAGTCCATAGGAGGGTGCCACGTGTCCTCCATCACCCGACAGGTCCTGACACCCGACATTCTCTGACATCGGTCAGGCTCCAGAGGTACGCACAATCATATAAGGTCCTCTCCCTTAAGTAGGTACTCACACATCTACACTTATCACCTACAGTTGTAACGCCCGAAAATTCTCAAACTTGCATTAGAATTATTCTGTGATTTTTCTGGAATTTTTAGATATTTTTCCGGAATTTTCCGAGTAGCGGAAGTAGCAAAAGTAATTAGAAGAATAAAAAGACTTAAGCGGGAATCAAACCCGGGACCTCTCGGGTCCGCTAAACCTTTAGTTAGCCTTAGTAACCGGTGAACCCAACAGGGCTGTGCTGAAAGAAAGAGGAACCAATTATATTAGAGTTGGGTTCAAAAATCCACTTAATATAAATTAAGAACTTAAGTTGGATTTGGTTTAATTTGGTTCGGCAGCCTCTCCTCACAAAAACCTCACGCCACCTTCTTTTCTCCAAACCCTCACCGTCGCCTCTTCCCTCTTCTTCCTCTCTCGGCACACCAAGCCCCAAGGGCTCTAGGAGCACTTTCCGGCGAGATCTTCGATACGAGGACGTTCCCCTCTGCGAGAAGAACGCGTGGACGCGAGCGAATCGTCGAGAAGTCGTCTCCACCGGAATTTCTAGCGATTAGATTTGTAAGAAATCTAGCACACAAGGTAAGAAACCCCTCACCTGCAGTATAATAGCTACCGTTTGATTTTCTGTGCATTAGTTTAGTTATATGTGTATGATTTCGACACATGGGGTGTATTTAACCCTCCTCGCAGGTTTAGGGATTTAGTGAGTACCTTTAGACGGGCCGGACACGTCTTTTCTCCTTCAGTTGGAGGTTTAGATGTTGTTGGGTGCCTAAAGGTAGTCTCCCTAATAGAGAGGGGAGTTAAAGCACACTAGGTGTTCGATTAAATAACCAGCTTAGAAAAGAATGCAACTTAGGCATTTTTATTAGCACAGTTGAATGCATTAGAAGCATCTAAATTAGTAAATCAGTTGATTCTAGCTTATATGGGACTACGGTCCAATGGGTGGGCTCCCACAGTCGCCTCTAGGTTCAGACAACCTAGCTCTAGGTTCAGATAACCTAGAAACAGCAAGAAAGCAATAGTTAGCTATACTCAGTATTTTACTTTTCAGTTGGCACTGTACTGGATTAGATATCCATTGGGCTGGGCTCCCATAGTCGGTCCCTAGGTTTAGATAACCTAGTAGCTCTACTAAATTCGGGACTTGCAACCCCGGGTCTAGTTAGAGATGCGTGCATAGCACGTACAGTTGCCGAGCCCCTCAGCAGCATGTTTAGTATTTTCACTTACTATATGTATATGGTTTTCAACCTTTCACAAATTAGTTCATGAATTCAGTACAGTACTAGCAATAGCTCAGTATTAGCGTAGCTCAGTTCTTAGTATCAGCTTAGTTTCCATGCGAATATGCTTGATGACTTTATGCTCAGCTTTAGATATGCCATGATTGTATGCTTATATGCCATGCCATGCTTAGTTTATTCAGTATATCCAGCATATATTTTAAACAGCATGATTTAAAATCATATTTGCATCGTTGCATGTTTTTGTGAGGTAGATGGTTTCTTACTAAGCTTTTTAGCTTATAGATACTACTTTTCTTATACTGCAGATAAAGGTAAAGGAAGAGTGGATCAGTAGCGGAGGCTGGAGGGCAATGCTATCAAGATGTGTGTGGGCAGGAGTTGGAATAAAGATCTTTGGGATTTAAACAGTTTTACTTCAGTATTAGCACTTGGGTTTTAGTTTTCATTATTCAGTTTTTGATTGTTAAGTGTTATGAAATAGTAAACCATGCACTATGTAGTATGCCAGGTTTAGAATGTTAGTAGTTTATATTAGTGTGATTTGTCTTGGTTTAGAGTTGTTGCAGGTGGTTTTGTCACGACAAAGTGTCGAGATCAGCATCTCTGATTTCGAAATCAGGAAATCAGACGCTGGGTCGGTCTGCCGACCGATCCAAGAGCTTACTGGATCGGTCAACCGACCGATCCAGACAGATATAAGATGTTATCAGATCTCCGGATCGGCCACCGACCGATCCAAAGACGATAGCATCCTCGTATTTAGTTCTCGATCGGCCACCGACCGATCCGTACATACCGGATCGGTCACGACCGATCCACCACACTTGATCGATCCGCCGACCGATCCAGAGGAATACAGCGAGGTCCCCCGATCGATCCGTGGATCGATCCAGTCTGTGGATGGTCGGGAAGTTTAATTTCTAGTCCCTAGCTCAGTGGGATGTTCGGTTTCCCTCCTTAGCATGTGTACACCAACAAAGAAGGTCTTTAGACCTTTCTTATCGATTGTATCCGTCCTTAGTAGAGTAAAATTTTAATTAGCCCACCTTTCCGCACAGTATAGTTTAGCATAATGTAGCGATCACCTTACAGCCTAGTTAGTAGAGAGTGGTATCAGAGCAGTGTTCCATACTTCCTACACACACATCAGCATTGTACCTACAGCTTCCAAGTAAGAATACCTCTACTCTCTTTATTGTTCTTGCTTCCTAGTTACAGTTCATGTTTATATGCCTACTGCTTATTAGTATGTGATAATTTTTAAACATGATATCAGTAGTTATATAGCTGTGATTACCTTAGTTATGTTATGTTCTCTATGTCTTTAGAAATGGCACGAGGACGCCCAGCTAGAAGGGCACTAGCTACTGAGCCCCAGCAAGAGGCGCATGCCTCCTCTAGACCTTACGAGATTAGTGGCTCGCATTCGGAACAACTAGTCAATGAACAGAAATAGCCACCTTAAAGGTTAATCAGCAGAGTACCCCACACCCCGGAACCGAATTTGACGACTCCAATGGTCTTAGAGGTTCCACCAGCTCAACCCACAGCACCAACAGTCCCAGCAGCTGAGCCAAGAAAGGAAGCCTATCTGATCCAGTGGCAGCGGGTCAAGCCAGAGAACTTCTCAGGCACTAGCGAACCATGGGATGCACAAGCCTGGTTCAAAACACTGGAGAGCACGATGGAGCTTCTGGACTGGCCAGAACACGAGAAGATGAAGTGTGCCTCCTTCTGCCTGACAGGAGACGCACGCATGTGGTTGGAAAGAATCAGAACGAAGCGCCCAGCGAACCAGATGTCATGGGCTGACTTCGAGAAAGAATTCTTCGAGTAGTTCTTTCACATACGGGTTACCAACCGCCACTACGACGAGTTCACAGAGTTTCGTCAGGGCAACCTTTCAGTTGAGGAAGCCGTGAAGAAATTCAACAGGTTGGCTCGTCTATGCCCAGAGCTAGTCAGCACAGAGAAGGAACGAATCCGGTTGATGCTAAAGATGCTGAGGCCAGAGATAGCAGTGAACGTGGCTGGTGGCATACATAGGCCACAAACCACGAAGGAGTTAGTGAGCAGTGCCTTGACCACAGAGCATTACCAGAACAACATAAAACAGCAGAAGCAAGGCTCCTCAGAGTCCAAAGGCAAAGGAAACTCTCACACCCAAAGACAGCAAGGCCACAGCTCTAACTGGAAGGGGAACTCCAACAGCAAGCGCAAATCAGGGAGTGACTCAAAAGGAGGACCATCTAGCAAGCGACCCAGTTATCCAAAGTGTGCCACTTGTGGGAAATTCCACCCAGGGATTTGTCGCAAGGGCACACGAGGATGCTTTGAATGTGGACAGGAGGGGCACATGGCTAAGCAGTGCCCGAACAAGACCGGTCTTCCTCAGCCACAGCAGATTCAGCATGCAGGGCAGCCAGCTCAGTTATATCAGATGCAGGCCGCTCTAGAAGGTCCACTTATCAGCCAGGGCAGATTAGAAGCCTCTCCAGCTATGGCGAATGCGAGGATCTACTCACTCACCAGAGAGGACGTAGCCAATGCCTCGACAGTCGTCACAGGTCAGATTAGCATTTTTCAGTATAGTGCTATTGTTCTCTTTGATACTGGGGCAACCCATTCATATATAGCCAGGATGTTTTCCGAAAAATTAGAAATACCCTCAGAGGTACTCAGTGGTCAGTTCTTGACGGCGCTACCCTCAGGAGAGGTCATGACATCCACGCACTGGCTCAGAGCAGTGCCGGCCATCATAGCAGACAGGGAGCTCTTCTGTGACCTGATAGTGCTGGAGATGACCGACTATGACGTTATCTTTGGAATGGACTTTCTGATCAAATACGGCGCTACCATAGAGTGCCGTAAACAGAAAGTCATCTTCCAACCTGAAGCGGCAGTTCAATTTGAATACAGCGGAGAACCAAAGAGAAAGGCCAAGAAGTACCTCTCAGCTATGAAAGCACAGAAGCTACTGGATTCAGGATGTACAGGATTTCTAGCACACGTAGTCAACGCCAGCCAGGACAAGAACCAACAGCTAGCAGAGGTTCGAGTCGTATGTGACTACCCAGCAGTCTTCCCTGAAGAGTTACCAGGCTTAGCACGAGACAGGGAGATTGACTTTGAGATAGAGCTCATTCCCGGTACAAATCCTATCTCCAAAGCGCCTTATCGCATGGCTCCAGCAGAACTGAAGGAACTTCAGGAGCAACTACAGGAGCTGCTTGACAAGGGTTTCATACGCCCGAGTCACTCACCATGGGGAGCACCTGTATTGTTTGTGAAGAAGAAGGATGGAAGCATGCGACTTGCATAGACTACAGATCATTGAACCAAGTCATAATCAAGAACAGGTATCTCCTTCCCAGAATCGATGACCTGTTCGACCAGCTGAAGGGAGCAGCAGTGTTCTCTAAGATAGATCTCAGATCAGGTTATCATCAGGTGAAGGTCAAAGAAGGGGATATACCCAAGACAGCATTCAGAACTAGATACGGACACTACGAGTTCGTGGTCATGCCCTTTGGTGTGACCAATGCTCCAGCTACATTCATAGATCTCATGAACAGAGTATTCAGGGAGTATTTAGATAAGTTTGTTATTGTGTTTATCGATGACATTCTTATCTACTCAGGAACTCAGGAAGAACACTCAGAGCACCTGAAACAGAACCAGCTATACGCCAAGTTCACGAAATGTGAATTTTGGCTAGATCAAGTGTCCTTCCTGGGTCACATCATCTCAAAGGATGGTATTAGTGTAGATCCCAGCAAGATAGAAGCAGTAAGTAATTGGAAGAGACCTAAGAACGCCAGCGAAATCAGGAGCTTTCTGGGATTAGCAGGATATTACAGGAAGTTTGTAGAGGACTTCTCCAGGATAGCCTCCCCACTGACAGCTCTTACCAGAAAGAACAGGAAGTTTCAGTGGACAGAGGACTGTGAGAACAGCTTCAGCGAGCTAAAAAGGAGACTGACCAGTGCTCCCATTTTGGCTCTACCAGACGACACCAGCAGCTTTGACATCTATAGTGATGCCTCTAAGTTGGGACTAGGAGTAGTATTGATGCATAATGGCAAGGTGATCGCCTATGCCTCCAGACAACTCAAGGATTATGAGAAGAATTACCCTACTCATGACCTTGAGCTTGCAGCAGTAGTGTTCGCTCTCAAAATTTGGAGACATTACTTATATGGAGCTCAGTGCAGAGTGTATACAGATCATCAGAGTCTGAAGTACTTCTTCATTCAGAAGGATCTGAATATGCGACAGCGCAGATGGCTTGAGCTGGTCAAGGACTATGATGTAGACATCCTCTACCATCCAGGGAAAGCCAATAAGGTAGCCGACGCACTTAGCAGAAAATCCAATGCTACCTTATTATCTCTTACAGCCACGTCACCGCCCCTACAGAAGGAGATCGTAGATTTCGGTCTTGAACTCATCGTTGGACAGCTCTCTACTATGACCTTAGAGTCCACCTTGCTTGGTGATATTCATCGGCTCAGGAGCAGGACCCTGAAATTCAGAAAATCAAGCAAGGGCTAGCAGAATCAGAAAGTAGAGAATTCAGAGTGTCCGATAGTGGGGTGTTGTATTTTGGTGACAGACTCTGTGTTCCAGATCAGGAGGAACTACGGAGACAGATTTTAGATGAGGCTCACAGGACTCCTTATGCGATGCATCCAGGTTCCACCAAAATGTATCAAGACCTGAAAAACCGCTTTTGGTGGCCCGGGATGAAGCGAGACATCGCCAGATATGTTAGCATCTGCCTCACCTGTCAGAGGGTCAAGGCAGAACATCAGCGACCAGGAGGAGTTCTGCAGCCTATACAGATTCCAGAATGGAAGTGGGAGGATATCTCCATGGATTTCATAGTGGGACTACCCAGGACCACGAATGGTTTTGACGCCATCTGGGTAATAGTCGACAGGTTGACTAAATCAGCCCACTTCTTAGCTATCAGGATATCCTACTCCATGGAGAAGCTCGCTCAGTTGTATCTCCAGGAGATCGTCAGACTACATGGAGTCCCACGGACCATCATTTCAGACAGAGACAGCAGATTCACATCACACTTCTGGAAGTGTGTACAGTCAGCATTGGGCACGAAGTTAAAGTTTAGCACAACATTCCATCCCCAGACAGATGGTCAGACAGAGCGAGTAAATTAGGTACTCGAAGATATGCTCCGAGCATGTGCCCTAGATTTCAAAGGAAGTTGGTGCAAATATCTGAGTCTAGCAGAATTTGCATACAACAACAGCTATCAGGCCACTATCGGCATGGCACCTTACGAGGCTCTCTATGGGCGGAGGTGAGAGTGGTGAACAGAAAGAACTAGAACTTCAGACAGATCTAGTAGCAGATACCACAGCAGCTATACAGCAGATCCGCCAGAGGATAGAGACAGCTCAGAGCCGTCAGAAAAGTTATGCTGATACGTGGCGCAGACCCTTAGAGTTTTCAGTCGGGGATACAGTGTTCCTCAGAGTAGCTCCCATGAAGGGAGTGATGCGTTTTGGGAAGAAGGGCAAGCTTAGTCCCAGATATGTGGGACCATACCTTATTAGCAGAAGAGTGGGCAAGGTAGCATATGAGCTAGAGCTACCCCAGGAAATGTCAGCTGTCCACAACGTATTTCATGTCTCTATGCTGAAGAAGCATACCCCAGATGCCACCCAGGTGATTGAGCCCCAGTCGGTACAGATCCGCGAAGACCTCAGCTAAGATAGTTGCCCTATTCAGATAATAGACCGAGCAGTTAAGAAATTACGGAACAAGGAGGTACCATTAGTCAAAGTCATATGGCATAGTCACACAGCGGAAGAGGCCACTTGGGAGACAGAAGCCAGCATGAGACAGAAGTACCCAGAATTATTCTAAGTTCGAGGATGAACTTTTTATAAGGTATGGGGGATTGTAACACCCAAAAATTCTCAAACTTACATTAGAATTATTCTGTGATTTTTCTGGAATTTTTAGATATTTTTCCGGAATTTTCCGAGTAGCAGAAGTAGCAAAAGTAATTAGAAGAATAAAAAGGCTTAAGCGGGAATCGAACCCGGGACCTTTCGGGTCCGCTAAACCTTTAGTTAGCCTTAGTAACCGGTGAACCCAGCAGGGCCGTGCTGAAAGAAAGAGGAACCAATTATATTAGAGTTGGGTTCAAAAATCCACTTAATATAAATTAAGAACTTAAGTTGGGTTTGGTTTAATTTGGTTCGGCAGCCTCTCCTCACAAAAACCTCACGCCACCTTCTTTTCTCCAAACCCTCACCGCCGCCTCTTCCCTCTTCTTCCTCTCTCGGCACACCAAGCCCCAAGGGCTCTAGGAGCACTTTCCGGCGAGATCTTCGATACGAGGACGTTCCCCTCTGCGAGAAGAACGCGTGGACGCGAGCGAATCGTCGAGAAGTCGTCTCCACCGGAATTTCTAGCGATTAGATTTGTAAGAAATCTAGCACACAAGGTAAGAAACCCCTCACCTGCAGTATAATAGCTACCGTTTGATTTTCTGTGCATTAGTTTAGTTATATGTGTATGATTTCGACACATGGGGTGTATTTAACCCTCCTCGCAGGTTTAGGGATTTAGTGAGTACCTTTAGACGGGCCGGACACGTCTTTTCTCCTTCAGTTGGAGGTTTAGATGTTGTTGGGTGCCTAAAGGTAGTCTCCCTAATAGAGAGGGGAGTTAAAGCACACTAGGTGTTCGATTAAATAACCAGCTTAGAAAAGAATGCAACTTAGGCATTTTTATTAGCACAGTTGAATGCATTAGAAGCATCTAAATTAGTAAATCAGTTGATTCTAGCTTATATGGGACTACGGTCCAATGGGTGGGCTCCCACAGTCGCCTCTAGGTTCAGACAACCTAGCTCTAGGTTCAGATAACCTAGAAACAGCAATTTAGAACAGTTTAGCTATACTCAGTATTTTACTTTTCAGTTGGCACTGTACTGGATTAGATATCCATTGGGCTGGGCTCTCATAGTTGGTCCCTAGGTTTAGATAACCTAATAGCTCTACTAAATTCGGGACTTGCAACCCCGGGTCTAGTTAGAGATGCGCGCATAGCACGTACAGTTGTCGGGCCCCTCAGCAGCATGTTTAGTATTTTCACTTACTATATGTATATGGTTTTCAACCTTTCACAAATTAGTTCGTGAATTCAGTACAGTACTAGCAATAGCTCAGTATTAGCATAGCTCAGTTCTTAGTATCAGCTTAGTTTCTAGGCGAATATGCTTGATGACTTTATGCTCAGCTTTAGATATGCCTTGATTGTATGCTTATATGACATGCCATGCTTAGTTTATTCAGTATATCCAGCATATGTTTTAAACAGCATGATTTAAAATCATATTTGCATCGTTGCATGTTTTTGTGAGGTAGATGGTTTCTTACTAAGCTTTTTAGCTTATAGATACTACTTTTCTTATACTGCAGATAAAGGTAAAGGAAGAGTGGATCAGTAGCGGAGGCTGGAGGGCAATGCTATCAAGATGTGTGTGGGCAGGAGTTGGAATAAAGATCTTTGGGATCTAAACAGTTTTACTTCAGTATTAGCACTTGCGTTTTAGTTTTCATTATTCAGTTTTTGATTGTTAAGTGTTATGAAATAGTAAACCATGCACTATGTAGTATGCCAGGTTTAGAATGTTAGTAGTTTATATTAGTGTGATTTGTCTTGGTTTAGAGTTGTTGCAGGTGGTTTTGGCACGACAAAGTGTCGAGATCAGCATCTCTGATTTCGAAATCAGGAAATCAGACGCTGGGTCGGTCTGCCGACCGATCCAGTAGTATACCAGGCTTCTGGATCGGTCAGCCGACCGATCCAGACAGATACAGTATGCTACTGTATCCTCCTGGATCGGTCAGCCGACCGATCTAGCACGATACAGTAGCATCCTCAGGTATTTGAGGTTCCTGGATCGGTCAGCCGACCGATCCAGACACACCTGGATCGGACTGCCGACCGATCCAGCCACACCTGGATCGGTCTGCCGACCGATCCAGTTGGGAACAGAGCAACCGCAGCTCCAATCGATCGGCAGGTCTGTATGTAGTCGGGAAGTTTAATTTCTAGTCCCTAGCTCAGTTGGGATGTTCAATTTCCCCTCCTTAGCATGTGTACACCAGCAAAGAAGGTCTTTAGACCTTTCTTATCAGTTGTATCCGTCCTTAGTAGAGTAAAATTTTAATTAGCCCAGCTTTCCGCACAGTATAGTTTAGCATAACTGTAGCGATCGGCCTTACAGCCTAGTACCCAGAAGGTGGGTCGTTACAACAGTTCTTTTTCCTTCGTACACCTTTCTTCTGAGAAAAAAGTACCTCTGACTTGAGCGTTGGAAGGTCTGCTCCAAAGACCTTTTCCTTAGTTTCTGACCTCTAGCATTCCGTGTGCTTGTCTAAGTATGTGCAGAGCTTAAGTACCAACGACTTAATTACTGCCGTCCGTCAGTGCCACATGGGGCTCGTTCTCTTGGGCACATACAATCAGGGTGTCCTAGTCGCCCTCTGTCAACACCAGTAACAGCTCATCCGAATTTCGTCTAACTCATATTCCGGACATGATCGTATATTTTTTAAAATTAAATACTATTTTTTTTAAAAAAATAAATCTTTATATAAAATTTTATTTTGACATTTTGAAATGTAAAATTATTAATTAATTTTTTATATTTAAATTTTAATAATAACTCTTTTTTAATTAATAAAATCATTAAATTATTTATTTTTTAGAAAAAATATTAATATAAATTAGATTTTATTAATTTTAATTAAAATCTTTTTCCCTATACATAGATAATTTATAAAATGCTACACTTTTAGTATTGTCTATTGAAATTATACTAAAAGTCTCATCGATAGCATTTTATAAATTATTATCGGAAAATCAAAAAAATTAATTTTTTTAAAATAAAATTTAGTATCTCGATCAAATGATGTTTTATTTATTATTTCTTTTAATTCTCCAATGTCAAATGACATGTCAAATTTTTTCTACATTATAAAAAAATTAAAATTATTTTAGAGTCACATCTTATTAATGCCATTCTTGTCAAATTATTTATTTATTTTAATTATATATTTTTTGTAAAATTTTAATTCTATAGATTTCATTTCATGAGATTATACAAGTTAGTGACTTAGTGAAGAACGTGAGGGTATTTTGGATATTTAATAAGTGTAGGCCTATGTTTATATTTACGCGAGTGACGTGACAATTTCAGGCTGAAATCAAACCACATATACAAAGATTAGCCAAATGATCATGACTTATTTTTGAGTGACGAAGTAATATTCGCTGTTGAATGAACATCATTACTATAAATACCTCTCCCCAATATGCAGTTTCCATACAGCAAACTAATGGTTTCTCCCAGTTTCTCAAAGCTATTTATCTTTCTTCTGATCACCCGAGCCATCTGCTGCTGCCTCGGCCAAGGCGGTGGCGATGGGGGCGCTATGGTCAGGTGCATACAAAGCGAACGGAGAGCTCTGCTTGCTATCATATCCAACAGGTCCACCAACGGCCTCTCCGGCGAAGGGTTCTCTTCCTGGACTGGTGATGACTGCTGCCGCTGGAAAGGTGTCACGTGCGACAACGCCACCGACCGTATCACCGAGCTTGATCTGTCTTTCAGTCAACTCGTCGGACAGATACCCGAGAGCCTGGGGAACGACCTCGCTCATTTGGTCTCCTTAAATCTGTCGTACAACGACATCTCCGGAAGGATTCCAGAGAGTTTGGGGAAACTCGTCAGGCTGCAGGAGGTACGATTATCTGATAACCATATTTCTGGACAGATTCCGGAGACAATTGGGAACCTTCAAAACTTGAGAGTTTTGCATTTAGAACACAACTCCATTACAGGACAGATCCCAAGAACCATGGGTGATCTATGCAACTTGACAGAATTAGATCTGTCGAGCAACAACATCACCGGAAGGATTCCAGAGAGCTTGGGGAAGCTCGTCAAGCTGCAGGAGGTACGCTTGTTTGATAACCTTATTTCTGGACAGATTCCAGAAACGATTGGAAATCTCCCAAACTTGAGAGTTATGCATTTAGAAGGCAACTCCATTACAGGGCAGATCCCAAGAACCATGGGTGATCTGTGCAACTTGACAGAACTAGATCTGTCGAGCAACAACATCACCGGAAGGATTCCAGAGAGCTTGGGAAAGCTCGTCAAGCTGCAGGAGGTACGCTTGTCTGATAACCTTATTTCTGGACAGATTCCAGAAACGATTGGGAATTGGAATCTTCCAAACCTGAGAGTTTTGCATTTAGAAGGCAACTCCATTACAGGGCAGATCCCAAGAACCATGGGCGATATGTGCAACTTGACAGAATTATATCTATCCCATAACAAAATCTATGGAGAGCTGGCAGATTTGCTAGATGGTTTGTCTAGTTGTGCTCAGGGAGCGTCTCTATCATCCTTGAATGTAGAGGGCAACAACTTGAGCGGGCGCATCCCCACAAGTCTTAGCAAATTATCTCAAATACAAAATTTATACCTGTCGTCTAACTCATTCCAAGGCGACGTCACCGGTGCTCACTTTTCCAATCTCACCAACTTGTACCTTTTGGACATCTCTAACAATTCCTTGAATGTGATGCTACCGACTGATTGGATTCCCCCGTTTAATAATGTGCTCTACATTAGTATGAGCTTTTGTCGTCTACCTGCGTTTCCTAACTGGATTCGGAACCAAACCAGCTTGCAATTTCTCTACCTGTCAAGCGTTGGAATGTCGGGAAATCTTCCAGTTTGGTTTTCCGATCTCGAGTTGATCACCGTTTTCTTGGACTCCAACAATTTGACTGGTCCATTACCTCAATTGGGGTCTATAATTAGCTGGATAAATCTTTCCAATAACTCCTTTGTTGGCCCTATACCATTGACTGTTAACCATGATAGTTACCTCTACTTTTTGTCGTTGTCGCATAACAAGCTCAATGGCAGTATTCCTTCCTCCATCTGCAATCTAACTGCCCTCTTAGCTCTCGAACTGTCTGATAACAACTTGACTGGGGAATTCCCCAATTGCAGCAACTCATCTCCCAACGATCTGGTCTATGTACACTTGAACAACAACAAACTCTCTGGGAGATTTCCTTCTTTTCTGAAACATTGTGGAAAGTTAACTATATTGGACATGGGCCAGAATAGATTTTCTGGTGAAATTCCAACATGGGTCGTCAGCTATGAATTTCTGATGATTCTTCGTTTGAGCTCAAATTCATTCACTGGTGCCATTCCAGTTATAGCAAATCATTCTTTTCTTCGAGTTTTGGATCTTTCATCCAATAGTCTTTCCGGAGAAGTGCCATCGTCTCTGAGGAACCTAACTTCTATCATTGAAAGAACAAACACTAGCTTCCCTTTTGGAAATGATGGTTATGCGGAGAGTATCTTGATCACCATAAAAGAATTAACTATTGAATACCCTTTCAGTGTCCTCTATCTCCTAGCAAGCATAGACCTGTCAAACAATGATCTTTCTGGTGAGATCCCAACTGAGCTCACAGACCTTCTAGGGTTGACTGCCCTGAACTTGTCAAGGAATCACATAACAGGAAAGATTCCGGAAAAGATTGGCAGCCTGACACAACTGGAATCACTTGACTTGTCCTGGAACAGCCTCGCCGGAGAGATTCCCTCTGGCATATCGGAGCTGCATTTCCTCAGCCACCTGAATTTATCTTACAACGACTTGTCAGGAAGAATCCCAACTGGCACCCAATTGTCGACCTTGAATGACTCTTCAATATATGCTGGTAACAGAGGCCTTTGCGGAATGCCATTGCCACAGTGCAGAGATGTAAGCAGTGAAGCTCCATCTGATGCAGGAGATAAAGAAAATGGCGATAAGATTGAAAAAATATTCCAAATCATTAGCATTATCCTAGGGTTTGTGGTTGGTTTTTGGGCTTATGTTGGGACAATCTTTATGAAGCAGAACTTAAGAGTTGCTCTTTTCCGATCGATCGACAGGAGCATTGACTGGATCTACGTGCAGTTGGCACTGAAATATGGAAGACTGAAGTCCAAATGGCAAAGGACTTGATTGTTTCTGGTTGTTGCCTGTACCGTGCATAGTTTATCATCTGATTCTGTATAATTACGTGCAAAAAAAGAATGTAACGCTGTAAGAATGCATAAGTTAAAAATATATATATCTATAAAATTTTGTGAAAAAATTAGGCGACAAAAAAATGCTTGAAATTCTTTTTGAGTAAAAAGAGAAACATGAACCAGTTCTGATTTTTTTCTTTCTTCATATTAAATTCAAATTCATATTCATATACAAAAGAAAACATTCAATTCAACGAACGTTATTAAGAATGTTGTACCGGAGATATTAGATAATTAACTGAATTCATCTTATTTGTGAAAGGGATCTGAACAGATAATCTTATACTGTCAAGCAGGAAAGGAGTTATTTGGGAAGATTAAACTGTTTAGAAGACTGGGCTATCTTGTATGGATGATTACTTAGTCCGAGTGCAAAGTTGAGTACAGAGTCCGAGTCAACCAAGTCTGACTGTCGAATTTGAGTGCCGATTGCTGAGTCAGCCGATGGTTGAGTGTCAAGTTGCTAATCGCCGACTACCGAGTCACTGACTGCTGAGTGTCGAGTCACTGACTGCCGAGTTGGAAGAAGATATCAAGGCTTGCTATCAGGCAGTTTCCTTTAAATAGATTTGCCCCCATCTATGGTTGCACTTTAATAAGGTTCTCTCGGATCATCTGTTTCCTAAGATATAACGGCAAATCATGAATCTCTACCAAGAACTGGTGGTCCTAGCAAACTGACAGAATACCCGAGTGCTACCACAGATAGATCTATTAAACGAATACACAGTAGGAAGGAAGAATGGGGAAATGAAGTGGAGCAGAATCTTTGCCATTGCTTTTATGTCGTACCTCTCTGCCTAGGGTCACAACCTCCCTATATAGGAGTGCTCACCCTTGGCAGTAGTAAATGTTAAAATTTGAGGGATGTCTTAAAGCAATCACCTTACGATTTTTTCTATTTATTTGATAAGTATAGATTCACTATTTGAGTACATATTATATGTTTGATTGTCTTAAATTCATTTACTGAATGTCTGTAATATAATTCATAGCATGAGATAATTTGTGATTGGATCACAATTAGTGATTATCTCTACATGTGTAATTATAAATATATTGAAATTTCCCTAGTCGTCGAATTGATGTATTCGGACATCATCAATTCTGTAAGATTAATACGGATTATACTCCTTGGTTCGATCAAGCGGCTGTTTTCTCACTGGCTGGAGATATTAGGATATTGAGAGTTAAACGTGGATGCCAATTATGGTAACTAGTTCATTAGAGTGACTAACTGTAAGACTTTATATGATTCTCTACACATATATATAGATATGTCTGTGAAGTTTTTACTACAGCACGAGTATAAGTTTCCGATCAACTTGAGGTATACAAGTCATCTTTGTCATAGAGACTTATACTTTGACATTTTAAGCAAGCATCTCATTGAGGTGTGGACCCGGGATGATTGGGGTATTAAGTTGAAGTGCCCGAAGATGTTTAGATAGCCCACAGAGGATTCACCGCTTCTTGCGAGGAAATGTATACCCTATGGCCACTCGTTAGGATTATTATTTAAAGTCTTTGGCCAAAGCATCACATGTTAAGAGTGTGAGACTTTGTACATATGTATGAATAATTTGAATCTGTAGAACGAGGAAATATTACTTAGGATAGGTGTGACGTAGTCAGCCTAGTGGGAACAAGACACATAGACCATGTCCTGAACTAAGTAGGTATAAGACGAGTGAAAGGAATGAGACATGACTCACTATAGTTGTTGAAGGATTTAGAATTAATTCTAAAATCAACTATGATTTTTCGACTAATTTAGGATTATGATATACTACTAGGTGTTACTCATGATCATTCTATAATTAAATAGTTAATTATGAACGGTCAAGATAAATTGGGAACCTATTGGGTTACACGCACTAACGAGTCTCTAAAAGACGTAAAACCAGTTAATGAATATGATTCTTAGATCAAGAGATAAATATTTGGTTGGACCATATATAAGATAAATATGAAAATATTTGTCGCAATGGAAGCACGGATGAGCCACATCTCTTATGGAAGAGTTGGACCATATTTGGTTTAATCATAAATTAGTCATGAACCAACTTGATTTAGTTGTGAACCAAATCAAGGGATTAATGGGCTAATGTTTGGTTAAGGGATAATGGGTTGGATTTGGGTTTTCTAATCTAACTCATTAATGAGGGCTATATATTGATATTGTTGAGAGTGTTGGTGCAGGAAGCATCCGACGATTGAACCCAAGTTTTGATAATGGCAAAGGGTTCAAAGCTAAGTCGTGTTGTTATCTAACATGTTGAATGAGTGTTTCAGGAAAGTCCTAACTGCGGTTAGACAGGTGAAAACCCTAGGGTGTGGTAACCCTAGGTCCTAGGGGGCGGTAACCCTAGGTGGAGAAAAGTCCTAGCTGCGGTTAGGCAAAGGGAAAACCCTAGGGGGTGGTAACCCCAGGTCATAGGGGATGGTAACCCTATGCGGAAAGTCTTGGCAGGTCGATGGCTTCAGGCAAAAGTCCTAGGGGTGGTAACCCTAGGTGGAAAGTCCTGGTGTCGCGAACCAGGTGAAAGACTGGACTAGCCGGGAAGCGGATGTCCAGCAGAAAGTCCGGAAGCATCGAGTGCTGAGCAAAATTCCAGTCGATCTGGAGGATCGACTGGCAACAGGTAAATCTCCTAAGTGGAGTAGGTGAGGACGCGTTCCCCGTAGAGGGAACAGTAGGCGTCGGGTCGACCTAGGGTTTCCGGTCGGAAATCCGAAGTCAGACCCGGACAGTCCGGAGACTGTCATCATATTCATTCTGTTATTTATGCTAACTTTGTGTTGCAGGATATTGTTTGGGACTAACACATCTTGCAGGTACAAAGAAATGGGGGTTTTCCTCGGATGAACAGTATCCGAGGCGCCTCCATGGAGCTTGGAGACGCCTCGGGTGCAAAGGCTGACCTGGCTGCGAAAGTTCATTGAAGGCGCCTTCATGGGAGTATAAGGCGCCTTGGAAGGCGCCTTGAGCAGGCTATAAGGCACCTTAAAGGGATGAAGTTCGACCAGATCAGATTTGATCCACGCGGAAGACTCGGCAGCATGGAGGCGCCTTGAACAGCCTTCAAGGCGCCTTGAACACCCTTTATAAGGGGGTTTCGACCAGCACTTCAGAACATAAAGTTTCAAGTGATTCCGGTGCTATGTGCTACTCAAAACAACGTTTCGAAGTGCTGCTACTTGTGCCCGACGACCAGGAGCTCCGGATCTTCATTTCTTTGTCGTCGGTATAATTATTTATTGTTGTTTATTGTACTTCAACTTGTAATTCTTATCGAGCTTATAGTTGTTGCCCACCGGAAGCGATCAAGGATCGCGGGCCTTCGAGTAGGAGTCGCCTTAGACTCCGAACGAAGTAAATCCTCCGTGTTCTTCTGTCTGTGTTTGTCTTTTCTATTTCCGCTGCATTTACTCGTACGTTTTAAACCGAACGATTCTGATAATTCAAACAATTTAGCCGCGAGCGCTATTCACCCCCCCTCTAGCGCGGTCTCGATCCAACAATTGGTATCAGAGCCCAGACTGCCAGAAGGTTTAATCGCCGACTGTGCACAAGAGCTATGGTCTGATTGAGCCATGTAGGTACAATATTGACCTCGAACAAAGAAAGTGGGGGCTCCTATGTTCGGATCAAGAGGACCAGACATCAGGCAGGAAGTCCTAGTTGCGACTAGGTAAGGAAGTCCTAGTAGGTCGGGTGGACCGAGGGGCAAGAAGACCTGGTGGGTCGAGGATCGGACGTGGGAAGCCTATGGTCCTTGTTTGAGGGGGGGATTGTTGGGGTTGCAAGGTTGCAAACATAATCCTATATTCGAAACACATGGGAAAGATCATGGGTTTATAAGAGAAAAGATATCTCCATTGGCATGAGGCCTTTTAGGGAGAGCCCAAGAGTAAAACCATGAGGGCTTAGGCCCAAAGTGGACAATATCATGTCATTGTGGAGATATCTAAATTCTTTTCGATCCTACAATTGGTATCAGAGCCAGTTTAAAAATCTTTCAAAACTTAATTTCAAAATTATTTGAAAAGTCCTTTAAAATCATTTTAAAAATCTTTAAACTTTAGGGCTCTGATACCAATTGTTGGATCGAGACCACGCTAGAGGGGGGGGTGAATAGCGCTCGCGGCTAAATTGTTTGAATTATCGGAATCGTTCGATTTAAAACGTACGAGTAAATGCAGCGGAAATAGAAAAGACAAACACAGACAGAAGAACACGGAGGATTTACTTCGTTCGGAGCCTAAGGCAACTCCTACTCGAAGGCCCGCGATCCTTGATCGCTTCCGGTGGGCAACAACTATAAGCTCGATAAGAATTACAAGTTGACGTACAATAAACGATAATAAATAATTATACCGACGACAAAGAAATGAAGATCCGGAGCTCCTGGTCGTCGGGCACAAGTAGCAGCACTTCAAAACGTTGTTTTGAGCAGCACGTAGCACTGGAATCACTTGAAACTTGATATTCTGAAGTGCTGGTCGAAACCCCCTTATAAAGGGTGTTCAAGGCGCCTTGAAGGCTGTTCAAGGCGCCTCCATGCTGCCGAGTCTTCCGCGTGGATCAAATCTGATCTGGTCAAACTTCATCCCTTTAAGGCGCCTTATAGCCTGCTCAAGGCGCCTTCCAAGGCGCCTTATACTCCCATGAAGGCACCTTCAATGAACTTTCGCAGCCAGGTCAGCCTTTGCACCCGAGGCGCCTCCAAGCTCCATGGAGGCGCCTCGGATACTGTTTATCCGAGGAAAAACCCCATTTCTTTGTACCTGCAAGATGTGTTAGTCCCAAACAATATCCTGCAACACAAAGTTAGCATAAATAACAGAATGAATATGATAAGAATTGTTATGACAGTCTCTGAACTGTTCGAGTCTGACTTCGGATTTCTGACCGAAAACCCTAGGTCGACCCGACGCCTACTGTTCCCTCTACGGGGAACGCGTCCTCACCTACTCCACTTAGGAGATTTACCTGTTGCCAGTTGATACTCCAGATCGACTGGACTTTTGCTCAGCACTCGACGCTTCCGGACTTTCTGCTGGACATCCGCTTCCCGGCTAGTCCAGTCTTTCACCTGGTTCGCGACACCAGGACTTTCCACGTAGGGTTACCACCCCCTAGGACTTTTGCCTGAAGCCATCGACCTGCCAAGACTTTCCGCATAGGGTTACCACCTCCTATGACCTAGGGTTACTACCCCCTAGGGTTTTCACCTTTGCCCAACCGCAGTTAGGACTTTCCTGAAATCCTCATTCAATATGTTGTTGATACAGTCTGACCTGGATGTTGTTTTGCTGTTGACACTGATTTAAGTTTGTATCAGATAATTAACTCAGATTAATTACTAATCCAGGTTGACTAGGTTGACCTGATTGAAGCAGTTGGAAAGTCCTGGTGAGTGAAGCCAGGTGAAAACCCTAGTGAGTGAAGCTAGGTGCAAGTCCTGGTGAGTGAAGCCAGGTGAAAACCCTAGTGAGTGAAGCTAGGTGCAAGTCCTGGTGAGTGAAGCCGGGCAAGGGAAAATCCAGATGGATCAAGGGTGATCGGACATCTGGTGTTGAAAAGTCCAAGAAGGAAACTTGGCATGCGGAGTCAGAGAGGGTTCGGTAGCTCGTTCTCTAGGACCAGATGAAGTCGGAGAGGGCTAGGGAGCTCATTTCTCCGGACTAGGTCAGAGAGGGCTCGACCCGGACTGAGTCGAGAAGCTGGATCGGTCGGCAGACCGATCCAGTGAAACCTTGACACCTGATCGGTCTGCCGACCGATCAGGAATTGATCAGTGGCTACTGAACGTTTACTGATCGGTCTGCAGACCGATCAGAAATCGATCAGTAGCCTACTGTGATTTTACTGATCGGTCTGGAGACCGATCAGGAGGCTGTAAGCATTTGGGAAGAACGCTATCTGATCGGTCTCGGGACCGATCAGATTAGTGCCTGATCGGTCCGCAGACCGATCAGAAGCTGCGCGTATTTGGAAACAGCGCCATCTGATCGGTCTGGGGACCGATCAGATTAGTGCCTGATCGGTCCGCAGACCGATCAGCGATGATCCAGAAAGCGTGGATCGGTCTGCAGACCGATCCACGGTATTGTTTATTTTGCATGTACTTTTTCTGATTGCCGTATTTGTCTTCACCATCTGTTTTTAACCATCTGCTGTGAGTCTTTTGAGCTTGCAGGTTGCAGGTCACATTCTCATGGTTGAATTCAAATTGAGCTTCATTAAGAGAAGAAGACAAGTGCTCTTTACACTGTGATTTGCTGCAATAGATGCATTTGAGGCATCAACGTTCACTGGGTTTCTGATTGCGATTGGGCTGCGATCTGCTTGACTCCTGGGGATTGGTTCGAGCTCAGAAGACGCCAGTGATGACTGTGATATCATTGGTGTGAGTTCAGAGAACCAGGTAAGGAGGAAGAGGGATTGGCTGCAGCGCTGATTTGCGCAGTTTTGACCAGATCTGTGACAGCAGAGATCAGATTTGAGAAGCAGTAAAAACAGCGAGAGGGGAACAAGAACAAACAACGAAGAAAGCTTGAAAAAAAATCTGTGCTATTGTGCGAAGTTCTTGAGCTCTCGGGTGAACTGCGATCTCTGTTTTCTGCTACTGATCCTCGCGTGGTTGTAAGCATTTCTATTCTCCTTTGCCACCGAGTTTCTGTAAGTCTCGTGCTTTAATTTAGATCTTTCTTGAGACTCTGTTGAGAGGTTGCTCCACCGAGAAGGAGACATCTTTAGCCGAAAGTTATCCGGGGTGCGATCTACCGAAGATCAAGGAGTCGTCCACCTTACGGACACGCCGAGGAGTAGGGGCAAGTTATCCCCGAACCTCGTATATCTTTGTGTCTGCTGTGTGTGTGTTTTTCTTCCTTCGTTTTAGTTTTCCACTTCCGCTGTGCTAACTAGTTTTTGTGTAGAACTCTCTGTCTAAGTTTTTTAAGAGGCTATTCACCCCCCTCTAGCCATCTAAGATCCCAACAAGTGGTATCAGAGCCTGGTGCTCTTCATCTGGACTAACATTCCAAGGAGCAACAAGATGGCCATGAAGGAAGGATTCAGCACCAACAGACCACCCTTCTTCGATGGAGCAGATTTCTAGTATTGGAAGAGCCGCATGTTGTATTACCTCAAGACTGATATCTCCATGTGGTTCTCGGTCAAGGAAGGCTTCACACCACCGAAGGATGAAGAAGGTAAGGAACTCGATTCATCAAGGTGGTCTACTGAACAAACTCGTAAAGGGCAAGCCGATGCCAAGGCGGTTGTCACCTTACAATGTGGGATTGCCAAGGACCAACTCGTCAAGGTAGGTCCATTCTCGAGTGCAAAAGATTTATGGAACAAGCTTATCGAGCTCCAAGAAGGAACTCGAGATTCTCGGATAGCCAAGAGGGACTTATTCTTGAATCAACTACAAAATCTCACCATGAAGGAAAATGAAACGGTAAGTGAACTACATGGGAGGTTCAAGGAAATCATCAATGGTTTACATTCCGTGGATGAACGCGTGGAGAATCGCGATCTAGTAAGGTACGCTCTTAAATCCTTTCCAAGGAATGCCTTGTGGTCATCTATGGTAGATGCCTACAAGGTTTCCAAGGATCTTTCCATTGTTAAATTAGACGAATTCTTTTGTGAAATGGAACTTCATGAACTTGCTAACAAAGGTCAAAAGGAGAAAGGTATAGCTTTGGTTGCAGGAGAAAAGAGCAAGGATGGGAGAAGAAGGAGAGAAAAGAAGAAGGAGAAAGAGATTCCTTCATCTTCATCCTCCTCCGAGTCCGATGATGAAGGTGGATCATCATCAAGCGAGATGGCAAATTTTGTGAGGAGGATCATGAGAAGAAGCAGGAGATATAAAGGAAAAGGTAAATCTAATGATCAAAATATCGATAAGACTAATGTTACATGTTATGAGTGTAGCAAGAAAGGCCACTACCGGAGTGAGTGTCCAAAACTCAAGAAGGAGGAACGGGCCAAAAAGAAGGAGGAAAGAGCCAAGAAGAAGAAAGCTCTCAAGGCCACTTGGGATGAATCCTCCTCAAGCTCATCGGAGGAGGAAGAGAAGAAGGAGAAGAGTACTCGGCAATTGGCACTCATGGCAAGGGAGGAGTCCGAATCCGAGAGTGATGACTCAAGCACATCAGCCGCGGCTTCATCATCTTCGGATGATGAAGAGGTAACCTCTTCTCACTTAGAAAAATGCTATAAGACTATTACACATTTGTCTACCTTGCTTAAAAAATCAAAAACAGAAAATAAATCATTAAAAGAAGAAGTAGAGAACTTGAGAGCTCTTAGGGAAGATGAGGTTGATGACCTACATCTAGAGCTCCTTGAAGATGAAAACAAAGCCTTGAAGGGTGAGGTTGAGAAACTCAAGAAAATGCTTGAGAAATTCTCAACTAGCTCCAAGACATTAGACATGATTCTAAATGCCCAAAGGGCGGTCTACAACAAGGCTGGATTAGGATACCAACCTAAGGAGTCTAGCTTTATTTCTTTAGTGTCAAGAACCCAATTTCATAGATCGCATGTTTCTAGGGTTCATGAGACTAGGAAGAAGGTAACAAAGGCATGGGTGCCTAAGTCTTTCATTGTAGATGCATTAGGTCCCAAGACTTGGGTACCTAAAACATCTATCTTTCGTGTCTTGTAGGCATTGGTAAAGGGGGAGCGTCTATCAACTTGGTTTGTTGATAGTGGATGCTCCAAGCACATGACCGGGGACAAGTCACTATTTTCTACCATTCAAAACAAAAATAGAGGTAATGTGTCATTTGGTAACAATGGTAGTCTTAAGGTTGTAGGAGTTGGAGACATTCATATATCCGAATGTCTCCATATCAAGAATGTCCTTCTAGTCAAGGGGATGACTTTTAATCTCCTAAGTGTCAGTCAATTGTGTGATACGGGTTACACAATTGAATTTCATTCAAGTCAATGTTTGGTTAAACACATTGACACACTTGACACGGTACTAGTAGGCACAAGGGTTGATAATATTTATCAAGTATCGTTTAAAAGTGCTACTAATGCTTTGATTAAGTGTTTTATGTCAAAAGAAGAAGAGTCTTGGCTATGGCATAGAAGGTTGGCACATGTAAACATGAAGAACATCCGGAAGTTGGCCAACCAAGGATTAGTGCGAGACTTACCCAGCATCAAGTACCACAAGACCAAACTATGTGATGCATGTCAAAAGGGTAAGCAAACAAAAGGTGTTCATAAAGGTAAAAGCACTGTAAGTACATCTACTGCTTTAGATTTATTGCACATGGACCTATTTGATTGCAGTAGTGTAATATCATTGAATGGAAGTAGATATTGCTTGGTAATCGTTGATGATTTTACTAGATACACATGGACTTTCTTTTTGAAACATAAGGACCAAACTATAGATATTTTTATTTCCTTTTGTAGAAGAACTGAAAATGAAAAATCGACAACAATTAAAACCATTAGAAGTGATCATGGTGGGGAATTTCAAAATCATAGGTTTTTAGAGTTTTGTCAAGAGAAGGGATATAGGCATGAGTTCTCTACTCCAAGGACCCCACAGCAAAATGGGGTTGTGGAGAGAAAGAACTGAGTCTTACAAGAGGCTGCACGAAGCATGCTCAATGAGTACTCACTACCGAGCTACTTATGGGCTGAAGCTGTGAATACAGCTTGCTATGTGCAAAATCGAGTTTTAATACATAGGTTTTTAGGAAAGACTCCCCATGAACTTTGGTTTGGGAAACCACCTACAATTAAACATCTTAGGGTGTTTGGTTGTAAGGTGTTTATTTTGAACACCAAGGACCATCTTGGGAAGTTCACGGCTAAGGCTGATCAAGGGATACTGGTCGGGTATTCTCTTACCAGCAAAGCCTATCGAGTCTACAACAATAGGACCAAATTGATTGAAGAGTCCTCTGATGTAGCCTTTGAAGAAATCCCTAACTTAAATGATCAACCAAGGGATGTAGGAGAAATTCAATTTGAACTTAGAAATCTAAGTTTGAATGATCAAAATGAAGAACGAGTCGAAGTTGACTCTGATGTTGATGAGCAAAGGCAACAAAGAACTCAATTTGATCCTTTGCCTGATATTGAGTCCTCGCCTGTGCCGAGTGAGACCATTCATGAGGCACCACCAACACCAAGACAATCTAGGATAGCCACTAGTCATCCCCAAGACCAAATTGTGGGAGACATCCAACAAGGGGTTAGGACTAGATCATTCTTTAGAAATGATTCTAATGAAGTCGCATTGATTTCAGAGATTGAACCAAAATTAGTTGATGAGGCATTGCGCGATCCTGATTGGATCATAGCTATGCAAGACGAATTAGGTCAATTTGAAAGGAGCCAAGTGTGGGACTTGGTTCCTAGACCGAAAAAGACCACCATTATTGGAACTAAATGGATCTTCAAAAATAAGTTAAATCAAAAGGGAGAAGTTGTAAGAAACAAGGCAAGACTTGTAGCCAAGGGCTATAGTCAAGTCGAAGGTCTCGATTATGATGAGACTTATGCTCCGGGCACGATTAGAGTCCATTCGTTTGATGCTAGCTTTTGCTGCACATAGAGGTTTCAAACTCTATCAAATGGATGTTAAATCTGCCTTCTTAAATGGTTTTATTAAAGAAGAAGTCTATGTTGAACAACCACCGGGGTTTGTGAATACCGAAGCTCCAAACCACGTGTACAAGCTCAAGAAAGCACTTTATGGGCTTAAACAAGCACCACGAGCTTGGTACGAAAGGTTGTCAACATATTTACTAGAAAAGGGTTTTGTGAGAGGCCAAATAGACCCAACACTATTTCTGCGTAGAGATGGTGAAAATATTTTTGTAGCCCAAGTATATGTCGATGACATAATTTGTGGCTCAAATAACAAGGGCTATTTGAATGAATTTATTTCTCACATGGAAAGTGAGTTTGAGATGAGTCTAGTAGGAGAATTGACATTCTTCCTTGGACTTGAAATCAAACAAACTCGAGATGGCATTTATGTCCATCAGACGAAATACACTCAAGAGATGCTTAGAAAATTCAATATGAGTGACTCTAAGGAAGTGTCCACTCCAATGGCGACAAACACTCGCCTTGACAATGATGAGAGTGGAAAACCAATTGATCTAACGCAATATAGAAGCATGATTGGTAGTCTTCTATATCTCACAGCTAGTCGACATACTTTTCTTTGTGGGCATGTGCGCTAGATATCAAGTCTGTGCCAAGGAATCTCATTTAATTGCAGTTAAGAGAATATTGAGATACCTTAAGGGCACAATTCGAGTAGGTCTATGGTACCCTCGTACAGAGTCTTTTGACTTGGTAGGCTATACCGATTCCGATTATGCTGGGTGCAAATTGGATCGGAAAAGCACTAGTGGGGGTTGTCAATTTTTAGGTTCATCATTAGTTAGTTGGTCAAGTCGGAAGCAACATTGTGTTGCTCTCTCCACGACCGAGGCCGAATATATTGCCATGGGAGAGAGTGTATCACAATTGTTGTGGATGATACACACCCTAGAGGATTATGGACTTTCTTATAAGGGTGTACAAGTGCTATGTGACAACATTAGCATGATCAACCTAACTAAAAATCCAGTCCATCATTCGAGGACCAAACACATTGAAGTGCGTCATCACTTCATAAGAGATCACGTAGCTAGGGGAGACATTGTGCTCACATATGTGGAGTCAAAGTCAAACCTAGCCGATATTTTCACCAAACCCCTTCCGGAGAATGAATTTAGTCATTTAAGGAGGGAGTTGGGAATGTGTTTGGCTCCTTAGGTCATTAGAACTTCACCATGATCAATAAGGACTATTAAAATGACAAGAGTAATTGGGACAATAATTTGGGCAACTTGGGAACATCTCACACAAACTATAAGGTTTAACAAAATATTTTTTGTTTGCTAGAAATGGGGTGAGATGCTAGGATCAACCCAATTATTCAAAATGTATCATGTATCCCTTGAATAATTAGGTTGAAGAGACATTAATTGAGTATGGGGAAGGCCATTACATAATTCATGTGTATTTGGCTCCTAGATCTTACTCATATATTCCAACCAAGGAATCTTGGTTGGACTTTTGCCTAGAAATTTTCTAATCATGGTTGATGGTTGATGTGTTGATTGGTATTGTTGTTTGGTTCATGTCATGACTTTGATTGATAAAACGATAGGTTATTAAAGGAAATAATAACAACTTGGATATATTTTAACAAACTTGAAACTAAACATAACAAGGATCAAGAATTTCAGCTTTCATGCCTTGATTGCAAATTAGGACAAGTTGTCTATATTTTGACAAACTTGAAACTAAACATAACAAGGATCAAGAATTTCAGCTTTCATGCCTTGATTGCAAATTAGGACAAGTTGTCTATATTTTGACAAACTTGAACCTGATCATAGAGACGAGTTTAGCAAAAATATGTTTTGAACTCTTAAGGACCAAGAAGACAGAACTCCATATGGTTGGAGTTAGTGTGAGGTTTTGTTTGATGAGAATCTGAAACTTCAGGGCTATAAACATGTTCAGACCATAACTTTTAGGTAAGAGCTATGCTTGTAGATCCTTCATGTTCTAGGTGCTGAACTTGGGAGTTTTCCTAGAGAAACTCCCACGAATTATCGAACACAAGTTACTGAAATTACTACTTTCAGTTACTGAAATTACGGGAGAAATCAGACACTGATCGGTCTACGGACCGATCAAGTCAGCCTGGCACGCTCGAGCCCGCTACTGATCTCTTTCTGATCGGTCTACAGACCGATCAGAGAGTTCCCTGATCGGTCCGGAGACCGATCAGATCAATTCGGCAGAAAAAGCCACTGATCAATCTCTGATCGGTCTACCGACCGATCAGGAATCTTGCTGATCGGTCAAGGGACCGATCAGTGAGTACTGATCGTCTCCTGATCGGTCTGTGGACCGATCAGGATGTTCCTGGATCGGTCCAGGGACCGATCAGGAGGCTTCTGATACCTTCGGATCGGACAACCGTCCGATCATTTCTTCACTGTACACCCATCTAAACCTTTAAAACCTCCCGATCCTTTCTTTTCTTCGTTCACGCGAAACCCTAGCCGACTCTTCCCACCAGCCCACCCTTTCTCTTCTCTTTGCACGCCAAACCTAGCCGAAGCTCTAGCCCTCGGAAGCCCTAGTCTAAAGTTCAAATGGCACCAAGGTAACTTCTTACCTCTCTAGAACTTGGCATTGTGTTTTCATTTCTCACTGAATCTTCTGTTGTTTTATTGTCTCGGTTCTTAATTGTTGGTGGCTCCGGTGCTCACTCATTGCCCCATTTTACCCCATTGTGTCCCCTTAGGAAGAAACCAGTAGGTGAGGGTACTTCCAAGTCCAAAGATAAATCCAAAGCTCCTGCTGCTCCTTCCCGACCTCAACCATCCAGTTCGGGAAGATTTCCCAACCAACAGTTTGAACAATCCTTTAAGGAAAGGACCTTCAAGTTGCTCCCATGTAGATCAGTCGATCAAAAATACATGAATGAGTTTTGTCCAGCGATTACGGAGACCATAGCCTACTATAAACTTGATTCCTTGGTATATTTAGAGAGGGATATCAACTTTGACCTGGTTTCTGAATTCTATAACAACCTTCATCAGACTATTGATGGTAGTTATAGATCAAGAGTGGCTAAGCAAAACGTTGATTTCAGCTTAATTGCCTTCTTTGATTATTTAGGCTGTCGTATGTGTTCGGGGACGGTGTTCTCATTCTATCCTTCTTTGCCTGAACCCGTGCCTCATCCTCTTGATGTCTCATCTGACTCGATTTATGAGTACTTCTTTGGACATCCGAGACCGGATGGATTAGATGAGTTAGATGTCGATTTTCCTACATTTGTAGCCCTTGGCCTTTCTGCTCCTGATTACATTCTTTTCAAAATTGTCACAAACTGTCTTCTACCTATCACCTCTAAACCATTGGCAGAGATTCGACCGTATCATTGTCTGATGCTTTACGGGTTGCGTAGGCGTCTTGACTTTGATGTCATGTCGAGTGTCTATACTTCTATCATATCCCATAGCGAGCCAAGCGGTTACACCATCTATATGCCTTTTGGGCATATAATTACTGACTGGCTTGAGACCCTGGGTATTGATGTCTCTAAGGGGAGGATAGTAAAGATGGTTAGGCAGGATTGTCGACTTGGGAAACGTGCATTTTCCAAGTCTGGAATCTTAGGACAGGCTGGGACAGTTAGGTGGAAGGATGGGAGGGCACTTGGTGAGTTACCTCGACGACAGGTTGCTCTTGTTGCTGCTCCTCCTGCTGCTGACGATGGGGAGGCCGATCCTGATCTGCGCTGGCAGATCGCCGAGCTGGAGAGTCGCTTTGATCGACACGAGGAGATGGTGGCTGCTGAGTTCGATGGACTACGTATTCGGATAGACCAGCGCTACGATGACCTGCGCAGGCATATTGACCAGCGCTTCGATGATATGCACAGTCATCAGGTGGTGACACAGCAGTTGCTACTCGGATGGATGGCACACTACCCGCCTCCGCAGTCTTACCCAGGCTATCCATCCTCCAGCGTGCCGCCTCAGGATTTCACCCTTCCTGTCGATGATGATGATGCTCCTCATGTTGAGGACGTTGATTGATATAGTCTGTGTGTCACCTTGTCTGTATGTATTTTGGATGTTATTTGTTAGTCTGACCTGGATGTTTGCACTTCTGATGCTACTCATATATTTATGCTACCCAGTTTTATATTTGCTTGCTCTTTATTATGCTTCATTTTCTATCGTTTTTTTTAATATGCTGTTCCTATACCATGATTTGATTGTATCTTATGTCTTTCTTATTGTCATATTGTGACCTTAGAGGGAACTCTAGGTCAGTCAAGAGAAGGCAGTATGGGTTAAGGGGGAGCCTTTTGAGTTTTTGTCACCTCATTTGCACCTTTTCGGTGTTTGACAAAGGGGGAGAGGATACCTAAGTTTAGAAATGTATGAAAGCTTGATTTTAGGGGAGAGGATAACGGGAAGGATCTTGATTCCCGTCATTGACTTGGTGGTGTATCCGTCTTAGGGGGAGGATCCTGATTTCCCTAAAATTATGGGTATATGAGCATTTCTGATCTAAACTTAAATCGTGTTGTCAAACAACAAAAAGGGGGAGATTGTTGATACAGTCTGACCTGGATGTTGTTTTGCTGTTGACACTGATTTAAGTTTGTATCAGATAATTAACTCAGATTAATTACTAATCCAGGTTGACTAGGTTGACCTGATTGAAGCAGTTGGAAAGTCCTGGTGAGTGAAGCCAGGTGAAAACCCTAGTGAGTGAAGCTAGGTGCAAGTCCTGGTGAGTGAAGCCAGGTGAAAACCCTAGTGAGTGAAGCTAGGTGCAAGTCCTGGTGAGTGAAGCCGGGCAAGGGAAAATCCAGATGGATCAAGGGTGATCGGACATCTGGTGTTGAAAAGTCCAAGAAGGAAACTTGGCATGCGGAGTCAGAGAGGGTTCGGTAGCTCGTTCTCTAGGACCAGATGAAGTCGGAGAGGGCTAGGGAGCTCATTTCTCCGGACTAGGTCAGAGAGGGCTCGACCCGGACTGAGTCGAGAAGTCGGATCGGCGGCAGACCGATCCAAGGAAACCTACTGATCGGTCCGCCGACCGATCGAATGTCGATGGCTCGAACGTTATCGACGGCTCGCACCGATCAAAATCGATCAAGAGCCCATCAGGATTTTACCGATCGGCGAGACCGATCGAGGCCAAGCATTTGGGAAGAACGCTATCTGATCGGTCTCGGACCGATCAGATTAGTGCCCGATCGGTCCGCAGACCATATATTATTGAACGACATCGATCGGTCCGGGACCGATCAGATTAGTGCCTGATCGGTCCGCACCGATCAGCGATGATCAGAAGCGTGGATCGGTCCGCACCGATCCACGGTATTGTTTATTTTGCATGTACTTTTTCTGATTGCCGTATTTGTCTTCACCATCTGTTTTTAACCATCTGCTGTGAGTCTTTTGAGTTTACAGGTTGCAGGTCACATTCTCATGGTTGAATTCAAATTGAGCTTCATTAAGAGAAGAAGACAAGTGCTCTTTACACTGTGATTTGCTGCAACAGATGCATTTGAGGCATCAACGTTCACTGGGTTTCTGATTGCGATTGGGCTGCGATCTGCTTGACTCCTGGGGATTGGTTCGAGCTCAGAAGACGCCAGTGATGACTGTGATATCATTGGTGTGAGTTCAGAGAACCAGGTAAGGAGGAAGAGGGATTGGCTGCAGCGCTGATTTGCGCAGTTTTGACCAGATCTGTGACAGCAGAGATCAGATTTGAGAAGCAGTAAAAACAGCGAGAGGGGAACAAGAACAAACAACGAAGAAAGCTTGAAAAAAATCTGTGCTATTGTGCGAAGTTCTTGAGCTCTCGGGTGAACTGCGATCTCTGTTTTCTGCTACTGATCCTCGCGTGGTTGTAAGCATTTCTATTCTCCTTTGCCACCGAGTTTCTGTAAGTCTTGTACTTTAATTTAGATCTTTCTTGAGACTCTGTTGAGAGGTTGCTCCACCGAGAAGGAGACATCTTTAGCCGGAAGTTATCCGGGGTGCGATCTACCGAAGATCAAGGAGTCGTCCACCTTACGGACACGCCGAGGAGTAGGGGCAAGTTATCCCCGAACCTCGTATATCTTTGTGTCTGCTGTGTGTGTGTTTTTCTTCCTTCGTTTTAGTTTTCCACTTCCGCTGTGCTAACTAGTTTTTGTGTAGAACTCTCTGTCTAAGTTTTTTAAGAGGCTATTCACCCCCCTCTAGCCATCTAAGATCCCAACATATGTTAGATAACAACACAACTTAACTTTGAACCCTTTGCCATTATCAAAACTTGGGTTCGATCGTCGGATGCTTCCTGCACCAACAATTGTCAAACTTAGCCATCTCTACAATTGTCAAACTTAGCTTCCTGTACTAAAGGGTCCGACTCATTTTAAAAAATCTTTTAAAAATTCTTTAAAACTTAATTTCAAAATTAAGCTAAGTCCCTTTTTCACTTAAGCTATATTTTCAAAATTTAATGTTTGCAAAAGGCTCAGCTAAGTGACTCATATAGCAACTTTCAAACTTAGCCATCTTTATGAATTTTTGCTGAGTTACCTATTAGATTCATTCTTTACTTAGCTAAAAGTATTAAAAGCATATTCCTTTACTTGTAAAATTTAACTCATGACTTTCAAAAAATTTTTTTGCCAAGTAAAAAGAGCCTTCAAAATAATTTGAAAGTTCAAATTAAAGAACTCAAGGACACGTTGGAACGGTTCACCTTGGGCTCCAAGAATCTGGATCTGATTCTTGGAAAACAGCGAGCCGTTTACAACAAAACTGGACTTGGATTTAAAACTAAAATAAAATACAAATCATATTTATCGCTAGTTAATAGAAATAACAGAAACATTGTCCAAGCATGGGTGCCAAAATCTAACTTGGTTAATCAAGTTGGAACTGGTCACTATTGGGTCCCCAAGGATCAAGTCTATTACCTTGATAGACCATATCGAGGCTATGATTCATGGAGAGCTAATAGAAAAACAATATTAAGAACATAATTCAAATTAAAAATTCAATTAAAAATTCAAAATTAAATTCAAAATTCAATTAAAAATTCAAAATTCAAAATTCAATTAAAAATTTGAAATTAAATTAAATATTCAAAATTAAATTCAAAATTCAAAATTCAATTAAAAATTTGAAATTAAATTAAATTTGAAATTAATTCAAAATTAAAAGTAAATTTCAACTTAAGTTAAATAAAAATAGATGGAGGATCTAGACTCGCTGGCACCCCCAACTGAACTACCCGACAGGGTAACTGAACCTAATCTACCCGAAATGGGTAAAACAAGAGTAGATTACTCGGTAGGGTAATTAAGGTTAGATCAAAACGGGTTAGGTTTAACTTAACCCACGGTACTGGTAAAGTTTTTGGATGATAGTACGTTAGGGAAGTTTGGGCATCGCATGTCTAGGAAGATATGGCTTCGACCTAGTGCATTTGGCCAAGTGGAACTGACCGAAGCTACCCTTAAATGGATCCTAACTAGTTAGACCGAGGTTTAGTATTAAGCTCAATGGGTAGGACAATTTGGGAAACCTCGAAGGCATGATTACTTTAATGAGTACCTTGTGACTCACCATAACCCAAAAGTTTATCCAAAGAATACTTACTTGTTGAACCCAAAGCTAAACCTGAATCTAACACAAAGTTAAACCAGACCCTTAAATTCAACCATAATTCATCTCACAATAATTATAGGGTTCTTTGATTGACAATTTTAGATCGGGTGAGATGACTAGGAAATTAAATTATTAAAATTGACTTAACTTAAATCAAGTGAATTAACAATTAAATTATTTTAACTTGAATTATTTTCAAATCTAAATTATTTTTCAAAGATTAATTAACTTTAAAATTATTATTTTTGATTAATTAACTTTAAAATTATTTTTTTTAATTAATTAACTTTAAAATTATCTTTCAAAAATTATTTTTCAACTTTAAAATTAATTTGCAAAATTATTCAACTTTAAAATCTTTAACTCAATCCTTTTAAAAACTCTATAAAATTATTTGAAAAATCTTTCAAAATTATTTTAAAAATCTTTTAAACTCAATTTCAAAATTATTTTAAAAATCTTTAAAACTCAATTTCAAAATTATTTAAAATCTTTTCAAAATTAATTTCAAAATTATTTAAAAACCTTTTCAAAATTAATTTCAAAATTATTTAAAAATCTTTCAAAATCATTTTAAAAATCTTTTAAGCTTCATTTCAAAATTTTTTGAAAAATCTTTCAAAATCATGTTAAAAATCTTTTTAAACTTGATCTCAAAATTATTTGAAAATCTTTCAAAATTATTTTAAAAATTATTTCAAAATTATTTTAAAAATCTTTTTAAACTTGATTTCAAAATTATTTGAAAAATATTTCAAAATCATTTTAAAAATTATTTAAAAATTATTTTAAAAATCCTTTTAAACTCAATTTCAAAATTATTTCAAAATTATTTTAAAAATCTTTTTAAACTCAATTTCAAAATTATTTTAAAAATATTTTTAAACTCAATTTCAAAATTATCTTAAAAATCTTTTAAACTCAATTTCAAAATTATTCAAAATTATCTTAAAAATATTTTTAAACTCAATTTCAAAATTATTTTAAAAATCTTCTTAAACTCAATTTCAAAATTATCTTAAAAATCTTTTAAACTCAATTTCAAAATTATTTCAAAATTATCTTAAAAATCTTTTAAACTCAATTTCAAAATTATCTTAAAAATCTTTTTAAACTCAATTTCAAAATTATTTTAAAAATCTTTTTCAACTCAATTTCAAAATTATCTTAAAAATCTTTTAAACTCAATTTCAAAATTATTTCAAAATTATTTTAAAAATCTTTTTAAACTCAATTTCAAAATTATTTTAAAAATATTTTTAAAGTCAATTTCAAAATTATCTTAAAAATCTTTTAAACTCAATTTCAAAATTATTTCAAAATTATTTTGAACTCAATTTCAAAATTATTTTAAAAATTTTTTTAAACTCAATTTAAAAATTATTTTAAAAATCTTTTAAACTCAATTTCAAAATTATTTTAAAAATCTTTTAAATTCAATTTCAAAATTATTTAAAAATCTTTCAAAATCATCTTTAAAAATCTTTTTAAACTTCATTTCAAAATTATTAAAAAATCTTTCAAAATTCTTTTAAAATTATTTGGAAAATCATTTTAAAAAATCTTTTAAAAATTCTTTAAAACTCAATTTCAAAATTCTTTTAAAATTATTTGGAAAATCATTTTAAAAAATCTTTTAAAAATTCTTTAAAACTTAATTTCAAAATTATTTCAAAAATCTTTTAAAAATCATTTCAAAAATCTTTTAAAATCTTTTGAAAATCATTTCAAAAATCTTTTAAAACTTAATTTCAAAAATCTTTTGAAAATCATTTCAAAAATCTTTTAAAACTTAATTTCAAAAATCATTTCAAAAATCTTTTAACACTTAATTTCAAAAATCTTTTGAAAATCATTTCAAAAATCTTTTAAAACTTAATTTCGAAAATCTTTTAAAATCATTTCAAAAATCTTTTAAAACTTAATTTCAAAAATCTTTTAAAATCATTTCAAAAATATTTTGAAAATCATTTCAAAAATCTTTTAAAACTCATTTTAAAAAATCTTTTAAAAAATCTTTAAAACTTAATTTCAAAATTAAGCTAAGTCCCTTTTTCACTTAAGCTATATTTTCAAAATTTAATGTTTGCAAAAGGCTCAGCTAAGTGACTCATATAGCAACTTTCAAACTTAGCCATCTTTATGAATTTTTGCTGAGTTACCTATTAGTTTCATTCTATATTTAGCTAAAAGTATTAAAAGCATATTCCTTTACTTGCAAAATTTATCTCATGGCTTTCAAATTTTTTTTTGCCAAGTAAAAAGAGCCTTCAAAATAATTTGCCTCCAAAATTATTTAAAATCTAGCTAAGTTTTTCTAAACTTAGTTACATTTTTTTTTTCTCTTTTCCTCTAAAACCAACTAAGTTTACAAAGAGGCTAAAGTCATCCTTCAAGTCATCCATAAATTAGTCTTTTTAACTTAGGAGTAAAATAACTAACAAATTTTTCAGTTACTAGCTAAGTGTTTCACAAGCATTTTTCCAAAGACTAAAACTATTTTTTTCTAAAAACTTAAAACATGCTTTCCAACTGGCTTATTTTTTGATATATGACAAAGGGGGAGAGTAGGAATTCAAAATCATTAATTCAAAATCATTCAAAATCAAAAGTAAAAATCAAAAGTAAAAAGTGTCTTATTAAGGGGGAGAGTAGGTAATTCAAAAGTAAAACTTTATTTAAATTCAAAAAGGAAACCCTGTATTAAGGGGGAGCTTCACAAGGGTTTAAGTGTTAGCTTAAGTTAGGCGTTCATTTGAATTTAAATACTTAAGCTTGCTTACTTAAAACTTTTTAATATACTTATGCATTTGTTTTACTTAACTTTGAATTTGGGTTGCCATAATCAAAAAGGGGGAGATTGTTGGTGCAGGAAGCATCCGACGATCAAACCCAAGTTTTGATAATGGCAAAGGGTTCAAAGTTAAGTCGTGTTGTTATCTAACATGTTGAATGAGGATTTCAGGAAAGTCCTAACTGCGGTTGGGCAAAGGTGAAAACCCTAGGGGGTGATAACCCTAGGTCATAGGGGGTGGTAACCCTATGCGGAAAGTCTTGGCAGGTCGATGGCTTCAGGCAAAAGTCCTAGGGGGTGGTAACCCTAGGTGGAAAGTCCTTTTGTCATGAACCAGGTGAAAGACTGGACTAGCCGGGAAGCGGATGTCCAGTAGAAAGTCCGGAAGCGTCGAGTGCTGAGCAAAAGTCCAGTCGATCTGGAGGATCGACTGGCAATAGGTAAATCTCCTGAGTGGAGTAAGTGAGGACGCGTTCCCCATAGAGGGAACAGTAGGCGTCGGGTCGACCTAGGGTTTTCGGTCGAAAATCCGAAGTCAGACCCGGACAGTTCGGAGACTGTCATAACAATTCTTATCATATTCATTCTGTTATTTATGCTAACTTTGTGTTGCAGGATATTGTTTGGGACTAACACATCTTGCAGGTACAAAGAAATGGGGGTTTTCCTCGGATGAACAGTATCCGAGGCGCCTCCATGGATCTTGGAGGCGCCTCGGGTGCAAAGGCTGACCTGGCTGCGAAAGTTCATTGAAGGCGCCTTCATGGGAGTATAAGGCACCTTGGAAGGCGCCTTGAGCAGGCTATAAGGCACCTTAAAGGGATGAAGTTCGACCAGATCAGATTTGATCCACGCGGAAGACTCGGCAGCATGGAGGCGCCTTGAACAGCCTTCAAGGCGCCTTGAACACCCTTTATAAGGGGGTTTCGACCAGCACTTCAGAATATCAAGTTTCAAGTGATTCCAGTGCTACGTGCTGCTCAAAACAACGTTCGAAGTGCTGCTACTTGTGCCCGACGACCAGGAGCTCCAGATCTTCATTTCTTTGTCGTCGGTATAATTATTTATTGTCGTTTATTGTACTTCAACTTATAATTCTTATCGAGCTTATAGTTGTTGCCCACCGGAAGCGATCAAGGATCACGGGCCTTCGAATAGGAGTCGCCTTAGGCTCCAAACGAAGTAAATCCTTCGTGTTCTTCTGTCTGTGTTTGTCTTTTCTATTTCCGCTGCATTTACTCGTACGTTTTAAATCGAACGATTCCGATAATTCAAACAATTTAGCCGCGAGCGCTATTCACCCCCCCTCTAGCGCGGTCTCGATCCAACAATTGGCTCACCTACTCTACTCAGGAGAACGCGTAAGGTTATATTTTCAACCTATACAAACGACAAAGCCACGAAAAATGCTTGAATGGTGGTTGCACCAGTTCAAAGCGACCCCGCTCTGATACCAATTGATTGGAATTAGTGAAATATCGTGTTTTCAAAAATTTGTAGTAATATTTTTTATAATATTTTAATAATATTTTATTATTTTCTCTCGAAATTCCTGAATTACTATTTTTATTTCTCTCCTGCACTACTAATCCAAGACCAAGTCTTGGAACAAGTTTTATTGTGTTTATTTTGCGAGATTCCTTCTAATGGCCTACGAAGATGTGTACAACTCCGCATGCCTACCACTGCTGTCTGACGAGAACCTCAGATACTGGAAAGACCAGGTGGAGCATCAATTAAAGACCGAAGCAGAAATATGGACCATAGTCCATATTGGATTCACTCTTCCTACCAAAGAAGGTGTACCCATCACCTGTGACAAGTGGGATGCACAAACAATAAGGACATTCGAGGCAAATGCAAAAGCAACTTACATTCTCCTATGCGGACTAACAAATTCAGATCTTGATCGAGTTGGAAAGTTCAACAATGCTAAGGAGCTTTGGGAGAAAGTGCTCAGGCTTTATGAGATCCCTTCAGAGTTAGAAGATCGAATAGAACCTGAGTCCGAATTTGAAATTGAATCCTCAGAGTCAACCTCTGAACCAGACTCAGAAAAATCAGAGTAAACCGATATCATAGCACTGATGGCCAAAGACGAGATATCTGAATCTGAGTCAGAATTTGAATTGGCAACAGTCAAGGGGGAGGATCCTATCACGGATCTAAAAGGTAAAATTGTAAGTTCAAATTGTAAATCTCTCATAATCTATTTTAAGTGTAGGGAGAGAGGGCACTATAGAAACGAATGCCCCACTCGTAAGACTCGACCGGCACAATCGGAGGAGAAGGAGAAAATGATCAGGAGAGGGAAGAAATACATCAAATGCTCCAAATGTAAACTAATGGGTCACTGCAAAAGACAATGCCCAGAAAGAAGACCCAAGAATCCAGAGGGAGAAATCAAGGTTAGCACATTTACAATATATGAAAATCCAATTTTTGCAACACATGATCGCACTAGCTTAACTAATGCTGCTTGCTCTAGTATAGATTTCTCTTTAAAATTAGATATGAATGCTAATAATGTAATGAACAAAATTAATTCAAATAAAAATAAGAAATTAACTCTTAGAAAAGTAGAAATACAAAATAATATTTTAAAAGATAAAATTGATAAATTAGAGAAGATTGTTAATAATTTAGTCAAATCACGAAATCTAGACTTGGGTTATAAATCTAAAGTAAAACTTAAACAGTACAAACTAAGTTATAATCAAGTACCTTTTATTTACTTAACTTAATAAAATGTAAATCAATAACATAGGAGGAGGCTCCAGAATAGTTGGCACCTCCGAAATTAATCCACCCGATAAGGGGTAAACAAGAGTAGATTACCCGGCAGGGTAATTAAGGTTAGATTAAAAAAGGTTAGGTTTAACTTAACCAATGGTACTGGTGAAGTTTTTGGATGATAGTACGTTAGGGAAGCTTGGGCATCGCATGTCTAGGAAGATATGGCTTCGACCTGGTGCATTTGGCCAAGTGGACTCACTGAAGCTACCCTTAAATAGATCCTAACTAGTTAGACCAAAGTTTAGTATTAAATTCAATGGGTAGGACTGTAAAATACCGGAAAATGGGTAGAAAATAATAAGGGAAATTTTCGAAATTTTTGGAGATTTTTCGGAAATTTTTCGGAGCTCGTATGGACGAGTTAACGGGGATAAAATCAGGGGCCCCGGGAAAGCCTGTTTAGGCTACCCATTTGATTAAGGAAATGTTTTATTTTCCTTTTAAATTTCTTTTCTTTTTCTTTTATTTCTTTTTCCCGTTTCTTTTCCCGATCCTCGCCGAACCTGCGCCGCACCCTTGCGGTTGTCTCCTCCCAAGCCAACCCGATTGCCCCTTCTCCTTCTACTTCTTCCCTTCTCCTTTCTCCTCCGTCCCTGCACAAGCGGCGGCGAGCACGAGCCACTGCCGGCCGAGCCATTGCCGCCTGATTTGGCCGATTTCCCCCTCTTCTTCTTCCCTCGATTGCGCCACTTCTCTTCCGTCCGGCTGTGTCCTAGATCAGCCCTCTTCCTCTTCTCCTCTCCGGCACTGATTCCTCCAGCGCCGGTCTTCTCCGAGCCGAGCCCTAGATTTCAGTAGCCGCCATCGCTAGCCGAGGTCCCTACTTCTTTCTCTTCTCTGTGAAGCCGAGCCATCGCCTAGCGTCGAGACTCTTCATCGCCGGCACAGAGCCACAGTAGGCTTCACCTTCCGTGCATCGATCCTTAAGGGAATGGGGTGGATCAGTTTCATTCCTTTTTCCTCCTGATCAGATGTTGCACCTTCTTGCCTTTGCTTGTGGATTGAGGTAATAAGGTTGGAGAGGAGGTAATGTGCAGAATTATTGCTGGAAATTGAATAGAGATAGATTATCTTGTTGGATTTCTTGATTCCCTTACTTGATCTGATTGTTGAGGTAGATTCCAATAGTGAGGTTCTGTGTTATGGGGTGTTTTGGTTCCGACAGCCACTCCAATCAGCAACTTCCCTTGTTCTAGCATCAACAGTGGCTACATATTTGGATGAGGTAGGAAATGTGTAGAATTTCATTTCATTTATGAAATGATAGTTTGGATTGGTTGATTTGGCAGTATTATGTCAGCAAGAAAAGAGTGGGCAGCTGTAGATCATCTTTCGATGGTGAAACCCTTTCAGTCGTGAGCCACCATTAGCTACGATAATATATGGTGAGTTTGTAGGATGATAAGAGTTCATGGATTGAGTTTAATTTAATTGGACTAACGAGAATGGATTCCTAATTGGATTAGGGTAAAGTTAACTATTGGTTCATGATGGATTTAGCTCACTAGTCCATATTTGACCTCGTTGTACTATGTGTTGTGTTTGCAGGACTTTGTTTGGAGACAGATGTCTTGATACGAGATTTATTGCGATACAGACTACGTATAAAGGCGGGTACCTTGACTTATCTTTTTGATATGTCTTGTTGATATGTCTTGTTGATATGTCTAGTAGGTTATAGCCTTTAGTAATAATTATGTTCGTCCTTATTTCGGTACGTTACTACCGGATACTCATTACATGCTTGTTTGCTCACCTGTTATGCATTTTATGCTAGTATCTATATGATTATATATATGTTCAGTGAGGTAGTGACATACCATGCTTGTGATGTTCAGGACTTAGGTTTTTGATATCCTATCTGACCTGTGTACTTTAGTTCTTCGTATTTGACCATCGATACTACGATACTCATGTTATATATATGGATATGGTTATGCTGATCAGTTTATTGCTATGCTTAGTGTTATGCATCATGATTGCATGCTGCGCGATTGTCGGCTCCACTATGGTTGAGCACATCGCCAGTTACATGTACTGCACACACCACCACTCATGGGTTAGTGGTATATCAGACAGGTGTGTGGCGGTTCTGCTGTTTGGCTCCGTTGGTCTGAGGACTTAGCGTGGTAGCCGGCAAGCAGTTCCGCTCTGTTTGGCTCCGTGGCATTTAGTGTAGCAGCGTAGTAGCCTGCAGACGGTGGACTCTGTTTGGCTCCGTTGGTCAGGTGACTCAGCGTGGTAGCCGGCAGAGATACCTCCCCGGCATCGTGTACCGGGAGATAAGAGCATTGAGTTCCCCCATTTATGATTTGGGGTCAGAGGACAGGAGTACTCCGACAGCATCCCGTCCACTCAGTCACTCATCAGGTGTAGTGATGGTAGAGTGCACGGTTGTCACAGCCCTATCCACTCGGTTTCACCATTGTGTGTGAGATGACTGACTGGCGTCAGGGTGACCATGTCATTGGCATCATATGCATTGATGCATTTACTGATTGTGGTTGTTGCACTTATATGCTGCATTTGTATGAATGCATATGTTTGACATGCATACAGGATTTATGACACTTCCAGTCTTACGACCCGATTATTCTGATAGGTGGCCCTGGTGAGTACAGTACTCTTCAGCCTTTTTCTATTATGCATTACCTTCTTTTGTTCAGAAGACTGTACTCCATAGTTATTATCATTTGTTATAGTTTACTATACATGTCAACCAGGTATTCGCTGAGTTGTTGAACTCACCCCCGTGGACACTATCTTTTTCAGGTAGTAGGTTATTTATGGAGACGCTTGGAGTATCCTGGCTGCCGGTCCCCATGTCACATCAGAAGCCCTGTCTCTGCCTTTGTTTATTGTTATTTTTGGTATATGTATTTGTGTACTTAGCTTTGTGTTCCGATTTTGTGTTCGGAGTGTTGTTTTGGTTGTGTGGTGTAAGCCTAGCCGGCTAGCAGTGTTTTATTTGGTTTTGTATGGGCTTGTATTTTATGTTTATCTGCTGTATTGGTTTTGTTTCAGCCGTGTAGGCTGATTATATATATTTAACTGCGTGGTTGTGTGTATATTCCAGCCGCCTGTGGCTGATGTATATTATGCCTGTAGAAATGCTTCAGATTGTCACCCGTACAGGGGAGGTGCTGCCGAAATTTCTTCGGACAGGGACTCCTCTGGGGCGTGACAATTTAGTGGTATCAGAGCAGGTATACGATACTTGCTATGTGATTTGGATTTTCGAGATTTGTCTGATACCAATTTATTTGGTATCAGAGTTCGGCTTACGAGTCTTATTTTCCTGTGTTTTGGATTTCGTGTTTTAGTCTTCTCGATGTGACTTTTCAGGTTTTGGGACCTGGCAACAGCAGGACATCTCCAAGCTATAGGAGGTATGTTGGTATATTGTTTTCCTACCTCTTGGTTAGTAAATGCACTATTGACTATTATAGTTTATCACATGTATTAGCATTCTTTATTAGTACCTGTCTGGTTGTTGTAGCATATATTCCATGTGATGGGATAGCCACTGATCTTGGTCGACCTTAATAGAGATTAAGGGTTACAGTTTCTGGTGATTTATCATATCATGCACCAGTAGTTTTTAGCTTCTGTTATTACTTGTTGGTTAGCAGATTGAGGCACATACCAGCCTCTGCTATTGTTAGCTGGGTAGTGGATGATACCTACACATTCCTGTTGACTTAGCCAGTAGAGTTTTTATACTAATATCTTTTGAATATTAGGGTACCCGATACGATGAAAATTCGTCATTTGGTGAGTTATCATGTTTGATCATTGTTGAGAATAGTTTGATGTAGAGGTGATATAAAAGTTGTCTGGATATGTATGATGGATATTATTAGATCACATTTTGTTTGCCATATCACATTTTATGTGGAAATTGTGACAATTTAGTGGTATAGCAACCAATATAATTCAGGGAAATACATAATCAGCAGAATTAATGTAACACTGAGACATTTCTAAAATGAAGCCCCAAAGCACTGAAGCTAGGTTTTGGGTGTCATATCCAAGCTGAACGACTTAACCAAAATCTATCTTTACTGGTAAAGACCTTGTCTGTTAATAACACAGTGATCACAACTTCCCTATTATCAATTCCAAGAAGCCTTGGAGAAAGTTCTCGATTCCTAAGAAGTCCTAGTAGTGAATTCTCCTTTTCACATTGCAGTGCATATATTCTGAAGCTCTGCTAATTGATTTGGTTAAAACCTTGATTATTTATTTGATGTATTTAGATCAAACCTCATCCTCATTTATCCAAACTTTGAAAATTTCAAAATATTGCACCTTGACCTTTGATAGTGAGATACTGAGATTGGATTGAACATTTGTTACTTATTCTTGGTAAAAGTTTATCAGAGCAACAATAACTTGGTGAAAAAAAAAAAATACTAATGAAAAATTTATCAACAAAAGGTTTTATGTAGGAAAGAAATTAAAGGTTCTTTTAGTCTTGTTGGGGAAATTAATTCTTTTGCATGTGCAACATAAGAATTTTTTTTTTTATTTCCTAATTTTGGCTAATACTCATAATGGGTATTTTCTTTAGGTGTCTTGTTGAGGTTCATGTGCCACAATTGACGTGAAGCACAATTTACTTGCGCATTGCTTTGTGGGGCATACCAAATGTTCGTTTAATAGCCAACTAAATGTTTACTATATATATATATATATTTTTAAAACTAAACTGACATGTTGTATGTTAGCATGGTTATTGCCTACTTGAATGGTTTGATATCCAGTCATCACTTACCTAGTTTTCTGGACTGATTTTGTTGCTATGGTATAGTTAATAATATGGTATGAGGGAAAAGTGGAATGTAATAATATCACTGGAACGTGAGCCAATTCAGTGTCAGTAAAGTGGGATGTACTGAACTCATACACATATTGAAATGGTTTGATATAGAGAAGGATGAGTTGTATATCAGCCTGGTAGGTTGAATGTAATGGTTTTAGTTACAATTTAAGAGCTATCAAGCTGTATGTTCTGGTAGCATAGGGTTGGTTTCTTTGATTGAGCTAGTATGCTGATTATGCATGTCTATGTTGCATGTATATTATAATTGATGTGTGTTGTAGGAGTCTTGTGGTAGACTGTCCATTTGCAAGTAGTATTTGTATACATGTTCTGATATCGTTATTGTAGGTTCCTTGTAAATTTTTAGCTATGTAGTTAGATGTATGTGTCTAATTGTATTATTGAAGATATCTTGTCGATTAAATTCGAGTTGTGGTATAAGTACATCTGTGGTGTTTTGATGGAGGTATCTTGTCAATTTAATCTGAGTTGTGATATGTACATATGTGTTTGGTGTGCTATCTGAGGTATCTTTTTGATTATGTTTGATTTGTGAGTGCACCTGGGTTTAGTATGCTTTATTGGAAGTTGATGTTGATTATACTCTTGGCATAGGTGCCTGGTGTATGGTGGGTAGCATCATGATGATTCTACCTATGTTGAATGTAGAATGCTTGGTGTCTACATTATGTTATCGGTGATATTACCCTGTCACCTAAGTCTTCTATTTGTGGGTAACCGACCCACTAGGATGATGATAGAGTTGACTATGGATTTGATTTGCTTACTAGGTTGCTATATCCTAGGCTACCCACAGTGAGCTGTGGTAGAGAGATCTCGTGCAGTCTCTAGTTGGATAGTTAGGTGCTTTGGGCACTTATGTATTGGTTGTGGTGGAGCGTTGCTCCCACACATGTTACGGATTGTTTGTAGTGGAGCATTGCTCCCACATATTGCGGATTGCTAGTAGCGGAGCATTGCTCGCATATTTATTGTGGATACATATTTCTGATTATTTGTGGTGGAGCGTTACTCCCACATATGGAGGATTTCTTGTAGTAGAGCGTTGCTCCCATATATGTGGTATTTCGTGTGATGGAGCGTTGCTCTCACACTAGAGGATCTATTCCTTGGTGATTTATGTTGTTGGTGATTAGATTTCCGACTTATTATCAGAGATCTTATGGATAGGAATGTCTGTGATACAGATGTTATGTGTCTTGGTTTTTACCATTAGGGCTTGCAGAGCCTTAGATGTTTTCAGAGACTTGATGATTCTGGTATTCGAGGATGTTTGGATCGAATTCCATTGTCTTTGTTGACGATGATGTGATCTATTTCGGATCTGAGGTGAGTCACGTACACTACCTTTGCATAGATCTATAGATGATTCGATGAGAACATCTATATGTGATTATCAGTAGTGCTGATTTGGATTGTCTTGTGTGATGATGTTTGGGACACACGGTCACCAGTAGGAGTGTACCGTGGTTCCACAGGAGATAAAGGTTATTACCGTTGGGAGCAGCCGAAATTAGTGTAGGAGATCCGTAGTCTTTTGTGACTCGTAGGAGATTACAGACCTTTCGTCGAGGGTTTCTTCCGCATAGCTATGCTACTTTCACGCGTGACTATGAAAGGCGTGAAGTTCACGTGGTCCAAGGATTACGAGACCAACTTCCGAAAGCTGAAGCGGAGATTGGTGTCGGCTTCGATTTTTTTTTTGGTTTTACCTTTTGGAGAGGACAGATTGGTCCTCTACACCGACACATCTATTCAGGGTTTGAGCGCTGTTCTGATGCAGCACGATAGAGTAGTCTCCTATGCTTCTCGTCGGTTGAAGGAGCATGAGAAGAACTACCCTGTACATGATATGGAGCTAGTCGCCATTATTTTTGCCATGAAGATTTGACGACATTGTTTATATGGCGTTACATTTGAGATTCTCACTGACCATAAGAGTCTCAAATATCTGTTTACTTAGAAGGAACTTAATCTCCGACAGAGGAGATGGATGGAGTTCCTGAAGGATTATGATTGTACCATTAGCTATCACCCGGGGAGAGCTAATGTGGTTGCTGATGCACTTAGCCGGAAGTCTAGAGGGACTTTGGCTTGCTACCGAGTTGTGGTTACGGACTTGCTTCAGGGATTCTCTGGATCGATTGGCAGATCTGTATTGCCGAGAGATCATCGGATTGCATGGTGTTCCTTTGAGTATTATTTCAGATAGAGACCCCCGGTTCACGTCTCGTTTCTAGCAGAGTTTGCAGCAGGCCTTGGCACTAAGCTCTGTTTCAGTACAGCTTCCCATCCGCAGACAGATGGACAGTTAGAACGGACCATTCAAAATCTAGAGGTTTTGCTGAGATCATGTGTATTGGATTTCAGAGGCAATTGGGAGGACCATCTGCCATTGGTCGAGTTCGCCTACAACAACAGCTTTCTTTCGGCTATCCGGATGGCACCGTTTGAAGCGTTGTATGGTAGGTCTTATCGGACACCCACCCTCTGGGATGAGGTTGGGGAGACCCAGTTGTTGGGACCTCATAGAGCTCAGCAGAACGAAGAGTTGGTCCGTATTATCAGACGGATGATGTTAGAGGCGCAGGATCGCCAGAAGTGTTATGCCGATCAAAGACGCAGACCCCTAGCGTTCTCTATTGGCGACATGTTTTTCTACGAGTTTCACCCACGAAAGGAGTGAAGAGATTTGGCTTCAGAGGTAAGCTAGCTCTGCGATACATTGGACCTTTCCAGATTTCGGAAAGGATTGGAGCGGTAGCTTACCGGTTGGCACCACCACCGTCCCTGGCAGGTGTCCACGACGTATTCCACGTATCTATGCTGAGGAGATACGTACCCGGTCCGACACATGTACTGACAGATATCCCAGTTCTGGTTCAGCCTGACGTCACTTATGAGGAGATTCCGGTACGTATTCTAGATCGGAAAGAGCGTCAGTTGTGGAACAAGATTATCCGGCTGGTTAAAGTCGGATGACAGCTTCATACGGACGAGGAGGCTATTTGGGAGCTTGAGGATACTATTCGAGCTCGATACCCCCATATGTTTACATGAGGTATGTGATTAAATTTACCGTTCAGTATTTATACTCTTTGTCTGTTGTTAGTATTTGCTGATGGTAGATAAGGAAATTTGGAGGACCAAATTTTTGTTAGTGGGGGAGAATGTAAAATACCGGAAAATGAGTATAAAATAATAAGGGAAATTTTCGAAATTTTTGGAGATTTTTCGAGAATTTTTCGGAGCTCGTATGGACGAGTTAACGGGGATAAAATCAGGGGCCCCGGGAAAGCCTGTTTCGGCTACCCATTTGATTGAGGAAATGTTTTATTTTCCTTTTAAATTTCTTTTCTTTTTCTTTTATTTCATTTTCCCATTTCTTTTCCCGATCCTCGCCGAACCTGCACCGCACCCTTGCGGTTGTCTCCTCCCAAGCCAACCCGATTGCCCCTTCTCCTTCTACTTCTTCCCTTCTCCTTTCTCCTCCATCCCTGCACAAGCGGCGGCGAGCACGAGCCACTGCCGGCCGAGCCATCGCCGCCTGATTTGGCCGATTCCCCCCTCTTCTTCTTCCCTCGATTGCACCACTTCTCTTCCATCCGGCTGTGTCCTAGATCAGCCCTCTTCCTCTTCTCCTCTCCGGCACCGATTCCTCCAGCGCCGGTCTTCTCCGAGCCGAGCCCTAGATTTCAGTAGCCGCCGTCGCCAGCCGAGGTCCCTACTTCTTTCTCTTCTCTGTGAAGCCTAGCCATCGCCTAGCGCCGAGACTCTTCATCGCCGGCACAGAGCCACAGTAGGCTTCACCTTCCGTGCATCGATCCTTAAGGGAATGGGGTGGATCAGTTTCATTCCTTTTTCCTCCTGATCAGATGTTGCACCTTCTTGCCTTTGCTTGTGGATTGAGGTAATAAGGTTGGAGAGGAGGTAATGTGCAGAATTATTGCTGGAAATTGAATAGAGATAGATTATCTTGTTGGATTTCTTGATTCCCTTACTTGATCTGATTGTTGAGGTAGATTCCAATAGTGAGGTTCTGTGCTATGGGGTGTTTTGGTTCCGACAGCCACTCCAATCAGCAACTTCCCTTGTTCTAGCATCAACAGTGGCTACATATTTGGATGAGGTAGGAAATGTGTAGAATTTCATTTCATTTATGAAATGATAGTTTGGATTGGTTGATTTGGCAGTATTATGTCAGCAAGAAAAGAGTGGGCAGCTGTAGATCATCTTTCGATGGTGAAACCCTTTCAGTCGTGAGCCACCATTAGCTACGATAATATATGGTGAGTTTGTAGGATGATAAGAGTTCATGGATTGAGTTTAATTTAATTGGACTAACGAGAATGGATTCCTAATTGGATTAGGGTAAAGTTAACTATTGGTTCATGATGGATTTAACTCACTAGTCCATATTTGACCTCGTTGTACTATGTGTTGTGTTTGCAGGACTTTGTTTGGAGACAGATGTCTTGATACAAGATTTATTGCGATACAGACTACGTATAAAGGCGGGTACCTTGACTTATCTTTTTGATATGTCTTGTTGATATGTCTAGTAGGTTATAGCCTTTAGTAATAATTATGTTCGTCCTTATTTCGGTACGTTACTACCGGATACTCGTTACATGCTTGTTTGCTCACCTGTTATGCATTTTATGCTAGTATCCATATGATTATATATATGTTCAGTGAGGTAGTGACATACCATGCTTGTGATGTTCAGGACTTAGGTTTTTGATATCCTATCTGACCTGTGTACTTTAGTTCTTCGTATTTGACCATCGATACTACGATACTCATGTTATATATATGGATATGGTTATGCTGATCAGTTTATTGCTATGCTTAGTGTCATGCATCATGATTGCATGCTGCGCGATTGTCGGCTCCACTATGGTTGAGCACATCGCCAGTTACATGTACTGCACACACCACCACTTATGGGTTAGTGGTATATCAGACAGGTGTGTGGCGGTTCTGCTGTTTGGCTCCGTTGGTCTGAGGACTCAGCGTGGTAGCCGGCAGGCAGTCCCGCTCTGTTTGGCTCCGCTGGCATTTAGTGTAGCAGCGTAGTAGCTGGCAGACGGTGGACTCTGTTTGGCTCCGTTGGTAAGGTGACTCAGCGTGGTAGCCGGCAGAGATACCTCCCCGGCATCGTGTACCGGGAGATGAGAGCATTGAGCTCCCCCATTTATGATTTGGGGTCAGAGGACAGGAGTACTCCGACAGCATCCCGTCCACTCAGTCACTCATCAGGTGTAGTGATGATAGAGTGCACGGTTGTCACAACCCTACCCACTCGGTTTCACCATTGTGTGTGAGATGACTGACTGGCGTCAGGGGTGACCATGTCATTGGCATCATATGCATTGATGCATTTACTGATTGTGGTTGTTGCACTTATATGCTGCATTTGTATGAATGCATATGTTTGACATGCATACAGGATTTATGACACTTCCAGTCTTACGACCCGATTATTCTGATAGGTGGCCCTGGTGAGTACAGTACTCTTCAGCCTTTTTCTATTATGCATTACCTTCTTTTGTTCAGAAGACTGTACTCTATAGTTATTATCATTTGTTATAGTTTACTATACATGTCAACCAGGTATTCGCTGAGTTGTTGAACTCACCCCTGCGGACACTATCTTTTTCAGGTAGTAGGTTATTTATGGAGACGCTTGGAGTATCATGGCTGTTGGTCCCCATGTCACATCAGAAGCCCTGTCTCTGCCTTTGTTTATTGTTATTTTTGGTATATGTATTTGTAACGACCCAAATTTCCTCAATTAGAGTCCTAAAAGTAATTTAAAAATATTTAAAAATGCTATAGAAATATTCTAGGGATTTTTAGAAATTTTTAGAGTATTTTTATGTAATTTTTGGAGGTCGTTTGGTATTTTTATTAAATGAAGGAAGTTTCGACAAAAAAATGTCCAAGCCGAGAATTGAACCCACGACCTTTGACTCGGTCAAAACCCAACTGACCAGGTGGGCAAACAGATTTTTCTGTTTAGAAAAGGTAGCGAATTTATTTAAGATAGTTAACAGAATATTATAAAAGGGATAAGTTGATGTTGGATTTGTTTGTTTAGAAAATGTAGCGAATTTATTTAAAATAATTAACAGAATATTGGATTATAAAAGGGATAAGTTGATGTTGGATTTGTCTGTTTAGAAAAGATAACGAATTTATTTAAGGAGTTAACAGAAATATTAAGTTATAAAAAGGGATAAGTTGATGCTCTGTTTTCCCATGACTTAAACCATTCTCTCCTTCTCTTCTGCGTACGATGGCGGAGCTCGGGCAGAAAACGAAAGGGAGTTAGGGCATCATCTTCGGCGGACGGCTAAGGTCCTAGAAGCCCTTTTTGTTCGGTTGTGAGTCCAAGAAGCAAGGTAAGTGCTTCTCACCTGCAGTAGGAGTAGTTTCGGACCTTTGTTCTTCTTGAATTCGAAGCATAAGAAGCGTTTATAGTGCAGATTTTTAAAGCCTATAGTGCAGATTTTAATTAAGCTTAAAATGTAGATTTTTATATAGAGCTTATATTGCAGATTTTAATTAAGCGCTTATAGTGCAGATTTTTAATTAAGCCTATAGTGCAGATTTTTAATTAAGCTTATAATGCAGATTTTTATGTAGAGCTTATATTGCAGATTTTAATTAAACGCTTATAGTGCAGATTTTTAATTAAGCCTATAGTGCAGATTTTAATTAAGCTTATAATGTAGATTTTTATGTAGAGCTTATATTGCATATTTTAATTAAGCTTATAGTGCAGATTTTATGTTTGCATAGTATGTAGAAATAGTGAAGGATAGAATGCAAAATCTTGATTAGAATAGTATGCAGAATTTTGATTACCATAGTATGCAGATTTTTGTTTATGCATTTCAAAGTTAGAATTTGTTTAAACATTTCAGTTTTTAATGAATCATTCTTGTATTAAAGGTATTAACAAGTATAAGAAAGATAAAGAAAAGAAAGAAAAAGGCCAAGGCCTTAAGTAGATCCCAAAGTCAAGACTTTAGGGATTTTGGCACACAAGGTGCTTAAAGAAAATGCCGAGGCATTATATATTAGAAGTAATAAAAGATAACAAGTATTTTACTTTATTTAAGAGGCTAGTACCCGACTTCCGAGGTTGTCGTTAAACAAATCCAGGTGTCCAATTCCGATGTCTTGGCCCTGGTAGACCGAGGTCTGCTCTTTTAGGATTGGTGGCTCGCTACCCCAACCTATTAGGGAACGCGCATAAGATGGTACTACGCCTGGGCCCAAGAAGAAAGTTGATTATTATTTTGAAGTATTAAAGTATAAGTTTTTAAACAAGTGAAATAAGATTCAGAAAGTGTTTAAAATTCAGCAAGATTATGCTAGCATGATTGTATAGATTTGTTATACACGTTTAGCATTTCAGTATGTTTCTTTTGCTTGTAGATGAGCATGAGTAGTTTTCCTATTGAGCATTCAGCTTTTAGATTTCAGTATATTCACATGCATATTCGAGTTTTGTGAGTTAGATAGCGCTTACTAAGCAATTTTGCTTATAGATGCATTTTCCTCTTACTGCAGATAAAGGAAAGGAAAAGTTATAGCAAAGGAAGGCGACAAGGAGGTGCGGATGGATGTGTGATGCCTGGACTATAGAAGCCTTGGGATTTAGCATAAGAATTTATTAACAAAGAGTTGAGTAGAATGTATTAGATGAGTCATTTAGTCTTCCGCTGTTAGTTAATTGTAAGTTTTGAGTTCTCCAAGAGTTTTAGTAATTACTATCAACATGTGTACAATGTTAGTTAAGATAAGTTAGTAGTCCAGTAGCGCTCCGCCCTCACAGTCCAGTAGTGAGGAGGGTGGGGCGTTACAGTATTTGTGTACTTAGCTTTGTGTTCCGGTTTTGTGTTCGGAGTGTTGTTTTGGTTGTGTGGTGTAAGCCTAGCCGGCTAGCAGTGTTTTATTTGGTTTTGTATGGGCTTGTATTTTATGTTTATCCGCTGTATTGGTTTTGTTTCAGCCGTGTAGGCTGATTATATATATTTAACTGCGTGGTTGTGTGTATATTCCAGCCGCCTGTGGCTGATGTATATTATGCCTGTAGAAATGCTTCAGATTGTCACCCGTACAGGGGAGGTGCTGCCGAAATTTCTTCGGACAAGGACTCCTCTGGGGCGTGACAAGGACTATTTGGAAAACCTCGAAGGCATGGTAACTTTAATGAGTTCCTTGTGACTCACCATAGCCCAGAAGTTTATCCAAAGAACGCTTACTTGTTGAACCCAAAGCTAAATTTGAATCTAACACAAAGTTAAACCAAACCCTTAAATTGAACCTCAATTCATCTTACAAAAATTATATGATTCCCTGATTGAAAATTTAGATGGGGTGAGATGACTAAGGAATTTAAAAAATTCAAACTGATAGTTATTTAAAAAAAAATATCTAAAACTTAATTACAAAATCTTTTCAAAACTTAATTTCAAAATTATTTCAAAACTTAATTTCAATATTATTTTAAAACTTAATTTCAAAATTCTTTTAAAACTTCTTTGAAAAATCTTTTCAAAATCATTTCAAAATCTTTTCGAAACTTAATTTCAAAATTATTTTAAAACTTAATTTCAAAATTCTTTTAAATTTCTTTGAAAAATCTTTTCAAAATCATTTCAAAATCTTTTCAAAACTTAATTTCAAAATTATTTCAAAACTTAATTTAAAAATTATTTTAAAACTTAATTTCAAAATTCTTTTAATATTTCTTTGAAAAATCTTTTCAAAATCTTTAAAACTTAATTTCAAAATTCTTTTAAAATTTCTTTGAAAAATCTTTTCAAAATCATTTCAAAATCTTTTAAAACTTAATTATTTGAAAAATCTTTTAAGAAATCATTTAAAAATTATTAGAAAAATCTTTGAAAAATTATTTTAAAAATCTTTTAAAACTTAATTATTTGAAAAATCTTTTAAAATCATTTTAAAAATATTTTAAAACTTAAAAGTTATTTGTAAAATCATTTGAAAAATGATCATTTCAAAATCATTTGAAAAATCCCTTAAAAAATTAATTTCAAAATTATTTCAAAACTACTTAAAAAATTATTTGAAAAATCATTCGAAATATCCTCTTAAAAATTAATTTCAAAACCCTTTTCAGAAGTTATTAAATTCTTTTAAATTCTAAACTCAATTAATTTTTAAATCTTAAAAATAATGATCACTTATTTGGAATTCTAACTGATATTTTCAATGTTGTAAATTAATGTAAACTCCATCTCAGTGAGATAGAAAATTAGGAAAATAATTTTTTAACCTCTCATGCTTGAACTCCTGAACTCAAAAATTTATTAAGACATTAATTAAGGGGGAGTGATTTTGAGTCGGTTTTAAAATTAGTTTTTCTTTAAAAATTTCGACTTGACCTTAAAATTAAAAACTATTTTTGGCATATCTTCGAAAATTCAAGCTATTTTTAACTTAGCTTTAAAATTAAAATTATTTATGACCTGACTTTTAAATTATAACTCCTCTATAAGCTAAATGTTTTCAACGCTAAGTACTTAATTAAGTTTTCTCTAACTAAACTTAGTTAAATTATTTTCTAAACTTAGCTACTTGGCAAGATATTTTCTCAACGCAATCATTTTTAAGCTGAAAACATAGCTAAGTATTTTCAAATTTAGCTAAATATTTTTTTCAAAAACATTTAGCTAAGTACTTTTTAAAGTGTTTTAAAAAAAAATTTAGCTAAGTGTTTCTCAAAGCAAATGTTTTCAAATGCTAAGTTCTGCTAAAAATGCTAAGTATTTTCCAAAGCATTCTCAAAATCTCATCAAAACAGTTTTTTGAAAAACTAAATCTTTTTGAAATCACAAAAATTTGCTAAGTTATTGTTTAAAGACAAAATAACTTTATCTCAGCTAAAAGTATCTCTCAAACTAAAGGGAGAATTTTGCTTTCAAAATTATGATTTCACCTAGCTAAAAGTCTTACAAGAAAAACTAAGTGTTTATCAAAAGTATGCTTAACCCTCTATTTTTCTCTTTGAAAGATAAGATTGAAAATTATCTTTGAAAGTTAAGCTAAGGCCTAGATTTTCGTCACTCTCTTGGGTATTTTGATATATGGCAAAGGAGGAGAGTTGGAAGAAATTCAAAGAAAATTATAAATTAAAATTCAAAGAAAATTAAAACGAAAATTTTGTTGTGAATGTGCCTATGCTTTATTTATGCATGTGCTTATTTATGCGTATCTTTATTGCATTTTTACTTAACTTTGAATTTCGGTTGCCATAATCAAAAAGGGAGAGATTGTTGGTGCAGTAAGCATCCGACGATCGAACCTCAGTTTTGATAATGGCAAAGGGATTCAAAGTTAAGATTCCTTGTTATCTAACAGGGTTAAATAAGGTTTCAGGAAAGTCCTAACTACGGTTAGGCAGGGGAAAATCCTAAGGGGGGGGGGGTAACCTTAGGTCCTAGGGGGTGGTAACCCTAGGTGAAGGAAATCCTAAGGGGGGGTAACCTTAGGTCCTAGGGGGCGGTAACCCTAGGTGGGGGAAAACCCTAAGGGGCGGCAACCTTAGGTCCTAGGGGGCGGTAACCCAAGGTGGAGGAAAACCCTATGGGGCGGCAACCTTAGGTCCTAGGGGGTGGTAACGCTAGGCGGAAAGTCCAGTCAGTCTGGAGGACCAGACTGACAACAGGTAAATCTCCTGAGTGGAGTAGGTGAGGACGCGTTCCCCGTAGAGGGAACAGTAGGCGTGGTTGACCTAGGGTTTCCGGTCGGAAATCTGAAATCAGACCCGGACAGTCCGGAGACTGTCATCATATTCATTCTGTTATTTATGCTAACTTTGTATTGCAGGATATTGTTTGGGACTAACACATCTTGCAGGTACAAAGAAATGAGGTTTTTCCTCGGATGAACAGTATCCGAGGCGCCTCCATGGAGCTTGGAGGTGCCTCGGGTGCAAAGGCTGACCTGGCTACGAAAGTTCATTGAAGGCGCCTTCATGGGAGTATAAGGTGCCTTGGAAGGCGCCTTGAGCAGGCTATAAGGTGCCTTAAAGGGATGAAGTTCGACCAGATCAGATTTGATCCACGCGGAAGACTCGGTAGCATGGAGGCGCCTTGAACAGCCTTCAAGGCGCCTTGAACACCCTTTATATGGGGGTTTCGACCAGCACTTCAGAATATCAAGTTTCAAGTGATTCCAGTGCTACGTGCTGCTCAAAACAACGTTTCGAAGTGCTGCTACTTGTGTCCGACGACCAGGAGCTCCGGATCTTCATTTCTTTGTCGCCGGTATAATTATTTATTGTCGTTTATTGTACTTCAACTTGTAATTCTTATCGAGCTTATAGTTGTTGCCCACCGGAAGCGATCAGGGATCGCGGGCCTTCGAGTAGGAGTCGCCTTAGGCTCCGAACGAAGTAAATCATCCGTGTTCTTCTGTCTGTGTTTGTCTTTTCTATTTCCGCTGCATTTACTCGTACATTTTAAACCGAACGATTCTGATAATTCAAACAATTTAGCCGCGAGCGCTATTCACCCCCCCTCTAGCGCGGTCTCGATCCAACATTTGGTATCGTTCAAAAGATTTTTAAAAATTAATTTCAAAATTATTTTTAAAATTTTTTTCAAAATTAATTTCAAAATTATTTAAAAAACTTTTCAAAATTAATTTCAAAATTATTTAAAAATCTTATTCAAAATTAATTATAAAATTATTTAAAAATATTTTCAAAATTAATTTCAAATTATTTAAAACTCTTTTAAAATTAATTTCAAAATTATTTAAAAATCTTTTTAAAATTAATTTCAAAATTATTTAAAAATATTTTCATAATTAATTTCAAAATTATTTAAAAATCTTTTCAAAATTAATTTCAAAATTATTTAAAAATCTTTTCAAAATTAATTTCAAAATTAGTTAAAAATCTTATTCAAAATTAATTTCAAAATTATTTAAAAATCCTTTTAAAAATCTTTTCAAAATTAATTTCAAAATTATTTAATAATCCTTTCAAAATTAATTTCAAAATTATTTAAAAAAATTTTCAAAATTAATTTCAAAATTATTTTAAAATCCTTATAAAAGTCTTTTCAAAATTAATTTCAAAATTATTTAAAAATCTTTTCAAAATTATTTAAAAATCTTATTCAAAATTATTTAAAAATCCTTTTAAAAATATTTTCAAAATTAATTTAAAAATTATTTAATAATCTTTTCAAAATTAATTTCAAAATTATTTAAAAATCTTTTCAAAATTAATTTCAAAATTATTTAAAAATCCTTTTAAAAATCTTTTCAAAATTAATTTAAAAATTATTTAAAAATCTTTCCAAAATTAATTTCAAAATTATTCAAAAATCTTTTCAAAATTAATTTCAAAATTATTTAAAAATATTTTCAAAATTAATTTCAAAATTATTTAAAAATTAATTTCAAAATTATTTATAAATTAATTTCAAAATTATTTTTAAAAATCTTTTAAAAATTAATTTCAAAATTATTTTAAAATCTTTTCAAAATTAATTTCAAAATTATTTTTAAAAATCTTTTCAAAATTAATTTCAAAATTAATTTCAAAATATTATCAAAATTAATTTCAAAATTATTTAAAAATCTTATTCAAACTTAATTTCAAAATTATTTAAAAATATTTTTAAAATTAATTTCAAAATTATTTAAAATATTTTTAAAATTAATTTCAAAATTATTTAAAAATCTTTTCAAAATTAATTTCAAAATTATTTAAAAATCTTTTTAAAATTAATTTCAAAATTATTGAAAAAATCTTTTCAAAATTAATTTTAAAATTATTTAAAAATCTTATTCAAAATTAATTTCAAAATTATTTAAAAATCTTATTCAAAATTAATTTCAAAATTATTTAAAAATCCTTTTAAAAATCTCTCAAAATTAATTTCAAAATTATTTAAAAATCTTTTCAAAATTAATTTCAAAATTATTCAAAAATCTTTTCAAAATTAATTTCAAAATTATTTAAAAATCTTTTCAGTGTTAATTTCAAAATTATTTAAAAATTTTTTCAAAATTAATTTCAAATTTATTTAAAAATCTTTTCAAAATTAATTTCTAAATTATTTAAAAATCCTTTTAAAAATCTTTTCAAAATTATTTCAAAATCTTTTCAAAATTAATTTCAAAATTATTTAAAAATCTTTTGAAAATTAATTTCAAATTTATTTAAAAATCTTTTCAAAATTTATTTCAAAATTATTTAAAAATCCTTTAAAAAATATTTTTAAAATTAATTTCAAAATTATTTAAAAATCTTTTCAAAATTATTTTCAAAATTATTTAAAAATCTTTTCGAAATTAATTTCAAAATCATTTAAAAATCTTTTCAAAATTAATTTCAAAATCATTTAAAAATCTTTTCAAAATTAATTCAAAGTCATTTTAAAATTCTTTTTAAACTTAATTTCAAAATTATTTGAAAAATCTTTCAAAATCATTTGAAAAATCTTTTTAAACTTAATATCAAAATTATTTGAAAAATCTTTCAAAATCATTTTAAACTTCTTTTCAAAATTATTTGAAAAATATTTCAAAATCATTTTAAACTTCATTTCAAAATTTTTTGAAAAATCTTTCAAAATCATTTTAAAAATCTTTAAACTTTAGGGCTCTGATACCTGATCTACACCAATTAGATAATTTGATTGTTATTTAAACTTAACTCATGCTTGGACTTAAGGACCAACTGAATAAATAACCCAAAATTTTAGCTACTCTCTCTCTTCAACCTAAAAATTAACAAGTTCTTTTTCAAAAATAATATTATTTTATTCATAATTAAGCTAAGTCCCTTTTTCACTTAAGTTATATTTTCAAAATTTAATGTTTGCAAAAGGCTCAGCTAAGTGACTCATATAGCAACTTTCAAACTTAGCCATCTTTATGAATTTTTGCTGAGTTACCTATTAGATTCATTCTATACTTAGCTAAAAGTATTAAAAGCATATTCCTTTACTTGCAAAATTTTTTTTGCCAAGTAAAAAGAGCCTTCAAAATAATATGCCTCCAAAATTCTTTAAAATCTAGCTAAGTTTTTCTAAACTTAGTTACATATTTTTTTCTCTTTTCCTCTAAAACCAACTAAGTTTACAAAGAGGCTAAAGCCATCCTTCAAGTCATCCATAAATTAGCCTTTTTAACTTAGGAGAAAAATAACTAACAAATTTTTCAGTTACTAGCTAAGTGTTTCACAAGCATTTTTCAAAAGACTAAAACTACTTTTTTCTAAAAACTTAAAACATGCTTTCCAACTGGCTTATTTTTTGATATATGGCAAAGGGGGAGAGTAGGAAATTCAAAATCATTAATTCAAAATCAAAAGTAAAAAGTGTTTTATTAAGGGGGAGAGTAGGTAATTCAAAAGTAAAACTTTATTTAAATTCAAAAAGGAAACCCTGTATTAAGGGGGAGCTTCACAAGAGTTTAAGTGTTAGCTTAAGTTAGGTGTTCATTCGAATTTAAATACTTAAGCTTGCTCACTTAAAACTTTTTAATATACTTATGCATTTGTTTTACTTAACTTTGAATTTGGGTTGCCATAATCAAAAAGGGGGAGATTGTTGGTGTAGGAAGCATCCAACGATCGAACCCAAGTTTTGATAATGGCAAAGGGTTCAAAGTTAAGTCGTGTTGTTATCTAACATGTTGAATGAGTGTTTCAGGAAAGTCCTAACTGTGGTTAGGCAGGTGAAAACCCTAGGGGGTGATAACTCTAGGTCCTAGGGGGCGGTAACCCTAGGTGGAGAAAAGTCCTAGCTGCGGTTAGGCAAAAGGAAAACCCTAGGGGGTGGTAACCCTAGGTCATAGGGGGTGGTAACCCTATGCGGAAAGTCTTGGCAGGTTGATGGCTTCAGGCAAAAGTCCTAGGGGGTGGTAACCCTAGGTGGAAAGTCTTGGTGTCGCGAACCAGGTGAAAGACTGGACTAGCCGGGAAGCGGATGTCCAGCAGAAAGTCCGGAAGCGTCGAGTGCTGAGCAAAATTCCAGTCGATCTGGAGGATCGACTGGCAACAGGTAAATCTCCTGAGTGGAGTAGGTGAGGACGTGTTCCCCGTAGAGGGAACAGTAGGCGTCGGGTCGACCTAGGGTTTCCGGTTGGAAATTCGAAGTCAGACCCGGACAGTCCGGAGACTGTCATCATATTTATTCTATTATTTATGCTAACTTTGTGTTGCAGGATATTGTTTGGGACTAACACATCTTGCAGGTACAAAGAAATGGGGTTTTTCCTCGGATGAACAGTATCCGAGGCGCCTCCATGGAGCTTGGAGGCGCCTCGGGTGCAAAGGCTGACCTGGCTGCGAAAGTTCATTGAAGGCGCCTTCATGGGAGTATAAGGCGCCTTGGAAGGCGCCTTGAGCAGGCTATAATGCGCCTTGAGCAGGCTATAATGCGCCTTAAAGGGATGAAGTTCGACCAGATCAGATTTGATCCACGCGGAAGACTCGGCAGCATGGAGGCACCTTGAACAGCCTTCAAGGCGCCTTGAACACCCTTTATAAGGGGGTTTCGATCAGCACTTCAGAACATAAAGTTTCAAGTGATTCCAGTACTACGTGTTGCTCAAAACAACGTTTCGAAGTGCTGCTACTTGTGCCCGACGACCAGGAGCTCCGGATCTTCATTTCTTTGTCGTCGGTATAATTATTTATTGTTGTTTATTGTACTTCAACTTGTAATTCTTATCGAGCTTATAGTTGTTGCCCACCGGAAGTGATCAAGGATCGCGGGCCTTCGAGTAGGAGTCGCCTTAGGCTCCGAACGAAGCAAATCCTCCGTGTTCTTCTGTCTGTGTTTGTCTTTTCTATTTCCGCTGCATTTACTCGTACGTTTTAAATCGAACGATTCCGATAATTCAAACAATTTAGCCGCGAGCGCTATTCACCCCCCTCTAGCGCGGTCTCGATCCAACGGAGAGAAGATTACATGCATGATATTATTAATTGGCTTGTAAGGTTTTTGGAAAACCTTAACCCAATTTCTCTTCTCCTCTCCCTCCTCCCTCTCTCTTTATCGCCGCCAACAAGGGGAAGCCCTTCCCTTGTTGTCATGACCACCACAAGGAAGAAATCTCTTCCTCTTCGTCATGATCCCTCTTCTTTGCTCGTGGCTAATAACTTTTGAAGGAGAGACTTGTACTTAAAGAGTTGTCTTGAGGAGCTCGGCGTAGATACAAATAGAGGCGAGGTTAGACAATGTTGTTACAGTTGATGCCCTTCTCATTACAGGTCATCCGTAAGATACACCTAGCGTAAATTTACTTTTTGTTAAAAAATTTAATTATGCAATCATGTTTGACATATTGTATCCTTGTATGCATGTGGCGCATGTGATGTAATAATTTAGGAATTATTATTGTTTTATTTTCACTGCGCATGTTTACGAAACATGTTTTTACACACACCGCATCAAACATATCCCAACAACAAATGACCAAATTAAGGCCATTCAATGCCTTTACTTGTCGACCTTTACTAGTCGACTATTTCAATGGATAAATATAGATTTGAATTAATCTCAATTAAATCATCTATTACTTTTGAGCAAAAAGATTAATCATGTGGTAAAATATTGGTTCATTTACTTGAGTAAACTTTTTCCTCGATCGGTCTAGTATTCGACCCATGCAGGTTGTGCTCACACACAAGTCAACTTGGGTCAGTGCAATATGGGCCTTGGATTTGTACCCTGTGCACCCACATGTGAAAGAGAGCCTCTCCCGCCCCATGAATTTATTCACAACATCAATGCATGTGTCACATTTAAACCAACAATAAAATCAAGAGACTCCCAATGTGGGACTAAAAATCCATACACAATAGAATCCTTTTTCTCCACCTCTTTATTCCATTCACATTTCTAACAATCCCCACATGAATGGAAATATGGTATGTGATAGTATTAAAAAATTGAGTATAGTATGAGACATATATGTTTTACCCTTTGAACCTTCCCTTATGAAGATCTGTTTCCTTACTGGTTGACAGTAGACATGATGCCCTTAAACTGTTCTATCGTTTGTGTAAGTATTGACATATCTCACCCAAGACTCTCCTTGATACATCTCAATTTTCATGAGTGTGTTCATTGTTAGCCATGAACACGTCTAGTTCTGTGTGAAACTCTAAGAATTATACCTCCAATTCTCTTCGAAATGACCCAACTTCTTTCTCACATACAGGATCTTTTAAGAGTAATCCACATTACTTGACTGGATCATTAAAAGTAGTGTGCATGCTTAATCTCCATCCTTCATTGATCTATAGGATCATTCCCCCATAGTGAACAACTTTGTCAGTGCAGTTAGGTTGTTCCTTTGAACCTAGTTCTTGGGATCTCCAGTGTACATAGATTGAGTTTCCTTTGCACCAACATTTCTTGTTAGCATCAAGTTCATCCCTTAGGATGAACTTGCAACTAACTCTCTGTTTAACCCTTTGGTTAGCGGATCTGCAAGGTTATCCTTGAACTTCACATAGTCAACAGTTACTTATATATCTAGACTTATAATTATACAAATGACTCTATGCCCAGCTAATTGCTGATTGACTATCGCAATGTATGCAAATTGCCGACACTAGTTTAGCCATCTAGGAGCATCTTCTAAGAATTGCCATAGTCTTTCAACTTCTTCACCACATTTGTCAAAAGCTACAAACTCAGATTCTATCGTGGATTTGGTTATTATGGTTTACTTAGAAAATCTCATAGCATTAGAGTCTTTTATGTTAGATATCCAACTTGCATCACTATATTTTTCGATCAGAGACGAATATCTTGTATAATGCAATCTATATTCACAAGTATACCTCAAGTACCTCAGTACTCTTGTTGTCTCTTTCTAGTACTCAACACTGGGATTACAAGTGTATCTATTCAGTTTACTTACTGTGTAGACTAAGTCTAGTAGTGTATAGTTCATTAGGTTCATCAGACTTTAAATCACTCGAGAGTACCTAATCTGAGAGATACTATTGTTGGGACCTTGACGCCCGCTAGAGGGGAGGGGTGAATAGAATCTCACCCAAATTGATCGCTTCCTATAATGTTAGTGCATAGCGGAAATACAAAAACAAATACTAACAAGAGAAAGCAAACCTAACACGTTGATTTAACGTGATTCGGAGATAAAGCTCCTACTCCACGGCTATCCGTAAGGTGGACGATCCCGATCCGTCGGTGGATGACTCCCCGGAAAACCTTTGGCTAGCTCAAGCTCCTTGTCAGTGGAGAAACCTTGCCACAAACACTTGAATACAAGCACACCGATCACACGAAGGCTTGGGAGACTCTAATAGGCTTTAACCAAGTCTATTTCGTCAACCATGCCCAAGCACCTCGAGCTCTATTAAATAGAGTTCGAGAGGAAAACACTAAGTTGTTTTCCCGCTACTAGTTGACTGGTGTATGCACCAGTCGACTGGTCCTTTAAGTGAAGCCGACCGTTACCCAACGTTCAGCTACCAGTCGACTAATAAAGTGTACCAGTCGACTGCTACAGTACTGCTACAGTGTCACAATAGTAATGCTACAGTGTCGCTACAGTACTGCTACGGTAAATCCTAAAACACATAGAATTTTGCCCTGAGTACAATCACTCAGCACTCGTCCTCGCTCGACTAACCTAGACCTAGCCTTCTAGCCTCCTCCATCAGCCTCGCGTCCCTCTGATGTCTCCCCATCCTTCACGTCTTGCCTTTTGGAGCTTCCTTCGGCCTTATCCATATTGTCGGGTCTTCCTTTGCCAAGAGGCTCCTCACCTCCGGGATTTCATCCATTGCCAAGTCACACTTGGACTTACGTTGCCAAGACTACATGCTTGGACTTACACCGCTAAGATTCATTCTTGGAATTTCCTCCTTTGCTAAGATCACACTTAGACTTTCCTTGTTGTACCTGTATCCTGCACACTCACAATGTATATCAAATACAACAATAAACCTAACTCAAACCTTTGCCCAAACATCAAAACCTAGGACACCTAGATTGCTCCAACAATCTCCCCATTTTTGATATTTGGTAACCTGTTTAAGTTAGGAAAACATAGATGCAATACATATGCCAATAAATATGCAAATCAACTCATGCATAAATAATGGAACCTAAATCCCTAGGCTCCCCCTTCACCTAAGCTCTCCCTTGAGCTAGGATTTCCCGCAAAGGTAAACTTCTCCCCCTTTGCCTAAACAATCGCTCCCCCTTCACCTAAGCTCCCCCTCGAGCTAGGATTTCTTGTAAAGGTGTATAAGTTTCCCACTTAAATCTAAACTTCTCCCCCTTTGTCATACATCAAAAAGAGCTCCAACAATATCCCAATTGTTGAAAACATGTCATCCAAATTGACCCTAAACTCATGTATTTATCCCCTATGGATCTCATATATTTAAACGAGTTGACATGGTCAAGAACAACGTTGAAAAACACTTTTAGGCTGGCATCAGTCGACTGAACTAGGTAACAGTCGACTGCCCCCTTCGATTTCCACTCACAGAACCTTCTGTGTTCGAAATACACTGTTACCAGTCGACTGACCTCATAAAAATGAGCTTACAGAGACATTCTGTGCTCAAAAACATTGTTACCAGTCGACTGGTAACTGTACCATTCGATTGGTACTCTTTTTGGGCAAATATCAACCTTTTTTACTTACTTTCAAAAATGCGTCAAAAATTCCACAGACCTCCAAAAAATTCAAAATTTTGTGGAGAGGTCTATTTTATCCATGTCTACTTGGGAAAAATATATATATAAATATATTTATCACAGATCCCAAGATTGACACAAAATTCAAAACTAGCTAAATAGTTCAATTGAACATTGACCTAAAATCCTAATTTTGGCTTCCTCTTGATGTTTCTGCCCATACTAAACCACAATACTTCCCTAACATGGGTTTATATGACATCTATACATCAAAAACTAATTTTTATGCAATATGACCCCCAATGTAATATTTTCATGCATGAAACACTTCCCAATTGTGTTAACCCACTAGGTTAGAGACTTAAGTCTGTCTCCTAACCACTTGGCACATTTGATAACCCATCTATCATGGGTCCCAAAGGCTCTTCCTAACCTTAGGAATCTTAACCTTAGTCACCTCCCTTGGTGACTCATCCACTATGGCTAGGCCACTTCAGTGCACCTCGGGTGACACTTGGCCTACTAAACTCACCTTCTTAACCTTAGACACCTTGTCTTTGATAATTTATTCTTGTCCTTAATCTTGGACACCTCATCCTTGCTATAATTATATGCTACCCTAGCATATTCCTTCTTATTCGCCTTGGATGACTCTCCCTTGTCCTTGGTAATACCTCTCATACCACTGTCATGTGCTACCTTAACACTTGACCTCCTTTTGGTCTTGGAAAAGATTTTTATGTTTTCAAAGAGTAACTCCCCCTAAAAATATGGTCAAACTTCTATCATTGCACCAAAAATAACTTGGGGTTCCTAAATAATTAGGAAAACCAAAACTCGAAGTTTTGAGGTTTAAAATTCAATAATGAAACTAAACCTCAACTGAAACTTTACTTTGGTTTTTCTTAACCAATCCGTACTTATTTTCATCATGAAAATGTAGACATTATTTAGGGTATACTTTATCAGGGAAAAATAATTTTCTATGAAAATACTTCCTATTTTCAAAGATTGACACAAATTTGAAAACTTTTGAAAACTTCAATGTTTTCTCCTAATTTGTGTCTAACTTTTCAATGATGATTACTATCAAAAGATAGTCTTCACCAAGATTTTTCAAAAGCATTTTGAAATCATTTTCAAAACCAATATCCAACCACATTCTTTGGGCTCAATGCACATGACTTGTACATTAGCTTTCCTAATGATTGGAAGACACATAACTATGTGTTTTGATGAACCTAAAACTCAACAAGATGCACTAGATCAACATCTTGAGTTTTGTTCACCATCTTAACATCTCACTTGTATCTAACGTGTATTAAAACACATACAAGTCACCTTATAGTTCTTTGTGAGATGTATATTTGGTCTTGCCCTAAACTAAGGGATCATGCATCTCTATCTAGGCATTATAAAAATCATGATCATCCATCTAGGATGTCACTTGATATGATCCCTCTTTTTGGGACACTTCCATACATAATAAATGTCTTTTGTCCTTAATTACAAGGAAATTGACATACTGCATGATGATTAATGACATACATCAAAATAAGTAATTTTCAAAAGCAAAGCATGTTATAGCTAGATGATGTATATATGACATGACATGATATTTTTATATTTTTCATAATAAAATGTGAATGCTAAATATGATGTCATGACATATGATGGACAAACAATCATGGCAAGTTAGCATAAATAAAATTTACCTAGATTACCTATCTAAGTATTCTTAACCCTAGCTAACTCAAAATTTAACCCTAGATTGCCCAATTTCATCAAGAAAATGTCAAACCCCAACTTGACATTTCTTTAATTTCTTTCTAAATTTGTGTCATTTTAAATTAAATAAATTCCTCAAAGTATGACACATTTTACTCTTTCCAAGAGTAAATGAAATCAAATTAAGACTTAGATTTGCCTTTAACCTTCTAAGAAAATGTCAAAACCCCAACTTGGCATTTCTTATCCTTTTCTAAATGTGTCAATTTAAATTAAGTTCAAAACCTCAAAGTTTGACATATTTTGCTCTTCCAAAGAATAAACATCTTACATTATGAACTAGATTTTCCTTTAATTACCCTAAGAAGATACCAAAATCCCAATTTGGTTTTTCTTATGTTTTTCCACATTGTGCCAATTTAATTCAAACATAATTCCTTAAGATTTGGCACATGTTACTCTTTCCAAGAGTGACAATTTGGATTAAGGTTTTTATTTCCCTTAATTCCATAAGAAAATGTCGAATTTCAAATTTGGCATTACTTTTGCTTCTCTCTAGTGTGTCAATTTAAATTAGATTTAACTCCTCAAATTTTGACACATTTTGCTCTTTAAGGCTTTAATCACATTTGATTAAAGCATGAGTTTTCTCTTAATTCCTTAAGAAAGTATCAAAATTCTAACTTGATTTTTCTTATACTTTTCTTAAGTGTGCCAAGTTAGATTAAATTCAACTCTTCAAATTTTGGCACATATATTACTCTTTCAAAGAGTAACCCTACAATCCTTTTCATTTTCAAAGGTTAACAATAACCTTGAAAATGCTCTCAAGTGTCAACTTTAACAAGTTTGGGTTAACTACCCTTCCAATTGAAGTTGACACTCTCTAAACCTATCTAGGCTATAGAGAATATGCTCCTAGGAACCCACAACCTATTGGTGCTCCTTGGATGCTCTAGGTACTCACTAAGGATGACTTCTCTAGATACCTTCCTAAGGACCTTTCTAGGTTTCTTAGAAGCCTTGGTCACCTCTACTAGGTCACTTCTAGGAATAACTTCCCTTATAACCTTCTTTGTAACTTTATTAGGCATTTTTGGAGCCTTAGTCACCTTTACTAGATCAACTTTAGGGATGACCTCCCTTGCGACCTTCTTTGTGACTTTGTTAGACTTCTTAGAAGTCTTAGTCACATTTGTCTTGTCAAAAGTACTCTTAGGGATTCCTTCCCTAGTATCTTTGACTTGACCTCTACACCTAGGGTTATCCCCATAACTATATGGAACTCTATGAAAGGAAGTCACATCCTTATTGGCTTTAGATTTGTATCCCAAACCCCTATCACCATTGGATGGCTCTTGTCTAGCTTTTCCTAGGTTATGCTCCTTTTGACCCCTAAGCATGTTTTCCATTCTTGCTAAGGTCCTTTCTAAATTATCAAGTCTTGTCCTCAAGACTTGATTTTCACTCCATAAATCCCTAGATTTTGGTTTTTCATTGAATCCTTGAGCATTTCTATTTTTAGGCTTATATCTAAAATCTTTGGTGTTATTGCCTAAGTTGTTATTTACCTTCCTAATCTTAGGTGTGGTAAATCTAGCACGAGAAGGAATATATTTATCCTTAAGGTTATCATGCCTCCTATTCTCATGATAAATAGCATTAAGATGATAAGAGTTATTTCTAGCATGTTTTTTATCATGTGTCAACGGAATGGATTCATTAAATGGTACCTTGGTTTTTACCTTGGAAGCTCCCTTTTTCTTCCACTTCTTCAAGTACGCCAATTTCTTGAGCTCTCCTCTCCTTGGGCACTTTGTGTGGTAGTGACCCCACTCACCACATGTAAAGAACCTAATGTGCTTCTTCTCCTTCTTCTTCTTCCTACAACTCACATTAGTTTCTAAATTAACTTTAGTGAGTTTAGGGTTTACCTCCTTTACCTCCTTGAGCGAAGGACACCTACTCTTGTAGTGCCCCATCTTACCACACTCAAAACATTTGATGTGGTCCTTTGTGCTCTTCTTGGTAGTTGAGGTGGAGGGTTGAACTTCCAAGATCTCCTCTTCCTTGGATTTCTCTTCTTCCTCTTCATTTGAAGATGTGGATGATTCCACTTCTTCCTCCCTTGAAAATGTGGATGATACTGTTGGGATCTTAGATGGCTAGAGGGGGGGGGGGGTGAATAGCCTCTTAAAAACAAAAACAAAATTTCTACACAGAGATTTGTTAGCACAGCGGAAATAATCAAAACAAACACTTATGCAAAGAAGAAAACACACCACCACTAACACAATGATGTACGAGGTTCGGGGATAACTTGCCCCTACTCCTCGGCGTGTCCGTAAGGTGGACGATCCCTTGATCTTTTGGTAGATCAACCCCCGGACAGATTCCGGCTAAGTATTTCTCCTTCTCGGTGGAGAAACTTCCCACAAAGTCTCAAAACAGATTTAGAATGAAGCACAAGACTTAGACTTACAGAATTTTGTGGCTACAATGAATGCACAATTAACTTACAGCCACAGTGAATGCAGAGAGTGAAGAAGAAGTAGATTCACAGCCAAGAGCTTCACAGAACACCCTTGCTTGAACGTCGACAGAGAGTTTGCTACAACAGAAAGAATTCTACATAAACCTCTCTTCTACCTCCTTCTTATTTCTCTGCTCTCTTGCTATCTTCAGCCAGAGCCAAACCACTGCATCGAATCACGTCAACCAGTAGCGTATCACTGTCGCCGGACCAGGCGTCGCCAATCACGCTTCTTCCTCATCTGATTATCTGAGCTCACACCAATACCATCCTTGGTCTTCACTGGTGTCTCTGAGCTTGAACCAATAAGGAAGAGTCAAGCTGATTGCAGCCAGTGAGCCAACTGAACAAGCCAGTGAACGTTGACGCTTCTTTTACACAATCTGCAGTGATAACCAGTGGAAAAACCATTTTGTTTTATTCCTTTGATAGTCATTGATTTGAATTCAAGCATCACCATGGTACCTGCAACCTGTTACTCAAAAAGCTCACAAGCAGATGTTAGATCAGACGCATCAGAAACGAATCAGAAATCAGCAGAAACTGACAGTGTGTGCAGACAGTGTGGTGGATCGGTCAGCGGACCGATCCACACCTTTGGATTGATGTCTGATCGGTCGTGAAGACCGATCAGGGTATGGCCTGATCGGTCTGCAGACTGATCAGGGCTTAATGGGTGCGATTCCTCGCACTCCTGAGATCGTCACCTGATCGGTCTCAAGACCGATCAGGATATGACGTGAGCGGTCCTACACCGATCAGTTAGTGAGATCGGTCCACGGACCGATCCACTTCCTTTCCTTCTCGCGACATCATCTCGATCGGTCTGCATCGATCAGATTACCTCGATGAGGCTCGAGTGTTTCCTGATCGGTCGCCGATCGATCGATTACACTCGAGCATCGAGTGTTTCCGATCGATCGCCGCATCGATCAAGAACATAGTTTCACCGGATCGGTCGTGCACCGATCGGGCAATCAAATCCCACTGGATCGGTGCTGACCGATCCAACGCCCATGTGATATTGGGATTGGTCTTGAGAACGAGCTACCGAGCCCTCTCTGACCTAGTCCGGAGAACGAGCTACCGAGCCCTCTCCGACTTCGTCCGGTCCAGAGAACGAGCTACCGAGCCCTCTCTGACCTAGTCCGGAGAACGAGCTACCGAGCCCTCTCCGACTTCGTCCGGTCCAGAGAACGAGCTACCGAGCCCTCTCTGACCACTTCGTGCCAAGTCTCCATACTTGCACTTTTCCCATGCCAAGCTCCCTGCTTGGACTTTTCACCAGATGTCTGGTCAACCTTGAGCCATCTGGATTTCCCTTGCCTGGCTTCACTCACCAGGACTTTCCCTCCCAACGGATCAACCTTGATCAGTAGTCAGTCTGAGTTTTATTAATATCTGATACAAACTTAAATCAGTGTCAACATCAAAACAACAGCCAGGTCAGACTGTATCAACAATCTCCCCCTTTTTGTTGTTTGACAACACGATTTAAGTTTAGATCAGAATTGTTCAAATTTTCATAATTTTAGGGGAATCAAGATCCTCCCCCTAAGACGGATACTACATTATATGAGGGTCTTCAAATTTTCATTCATCTAAACTTAGTTATCTTCTCCCCCTTTGTCAAACACCGAAAAGGTGCGAATACGGTAAGATAACTTAAAGAGCTCCCCCTTAACCCTTATTGTCTGTTTCGTAAAGCACTTAGAATGCCCTCTAAGTGTATTATAAGACAGTAATAAAGAAATAAGGATAAACAAGACATGCAAGTGAACAGCATATTAATTGCCAATAGAAAATGAAGCATAATAAAGAGCAAGCAAATATAAAACGGAGTAGCATAAATACAAGAATAGCATCAGAAGTGCAAACATCCAGGTCAGTCATAAAGACTAACAAATAACATCCAAAATACAGACAGCCAACAAACAAACTGTATCAATCAACATCCTCACACTGAGGAACATCACCATCATCGGCAGGAGGGGTGAAATCCTGAGGCGGCACGCTGGAGGATGGATAGCCTGGGTAAGACTGCGGAGGCGGGTAGCGTGCCATCCATCCGAGTAGCAACTGCTGTGTCACCACCTGATGACTGCGCATATCATCGAAACGCTGGTCAATATGCCGGCGCAGGTCATCGTAGCGCTGGTCTATCTGAATACGCAGGCCATCCAGCTCAGCAGATATCATCTCATCGTGCTGATCAAAGCGGCTCTCCAGCTCGGCGATCTGCCAGCGCAGATCAGGATCGACCTCTCCATCGTCAGCAGCAGGAGGAGCAGCAACAGGAGCAGCCTGTCGTCGAGGTAGCTCACCTAGTGCCCTCCCATCCTTCCACCTAACCGCCCCAGCCTGTCCTAAGATTCCAGACTTGGAAAACACACGTTTCCCAAGTCGACAATCCTGCCTAACCATCTTTACTATCCTCCCCTTAGAGACATCAATACCCAGGGTCTCAAGCCAGTCAGTAATTACATGCCCATAAGGCATATAGATGGTGTAACCGCTTGGCTCGCTATGGGATATGATAGAAGTATAGACACTCGACATGACATCAAAGTCAAGACGCCTACGCAACCCGTAAAGCATCAGACAATGATACGGTCGAATCTCTGCCAATGGTTTAGAGGTAATAGGTAGAAGATAGTTTGTGACAATTTTTAAAAGAATGTAATCAGGAGCAGAAAGGCCAAGGGCTGCAAATGTAGGAAAGTCGACATCTAACTCATCTAATCCATCTGGTCTCGGATGTCCAAAGAAGTACTCATAAATCGAGTCAGATGAGACATCAAGAGGATGAGGCACGGGTTCAGGCAAAGAAGGATAGAATGAGAACACCGTCCCCGAACACATACGACAGCCTAAATAATCAAAGAAGGCAATTAAGCTGAAATCAACGTTTTGCTTAGCCACTCTTGATCTATAACTACCATCAATAGTCTGATGAAGGTTGTTATAGAATTCAGAAACTAGGTCAAAGTTGATATCCCTCTCTAAATATACCAAGGAATCAAGTTTATAGTAGGCTATGGTTTCCGTAATCGCTGGACAAAACTCATTCATGTATTTTTTATCGACTGATCTACATGGGAGCAACTTGAAGGTCCTTTCCTTAAAGGATTGTTCAAACTGTTGGTTGGGAAATCTTCCCGAACTGGATGGTTGAGGTCGGGAAGGAGCAGCAGGAGCTTTGGATTTATCTTTGGACTTGGAAGTACCCTCATCTACTGGTTTCTTCCTAAGGGGACACAATGGGAAAAAGAGGAGCACAGGAGCCAACCGAAACACAAAGCCACAGATATGTGAGAAATGAAATCGAAATGCCAAAATTTTTTTTAGAGAAATAGGAGTTACCTTGGTGCCATTGAACTCTTGGCTAAAGCTTCGGAGGGCTAGAACTGCAACTAGTGTTCCGGCGTGCAAAGAGAAGAGAAAGGGTGAGCTGGTGGGAAGAGTCGGCTAGGGTTTCGCGTGAATGAGGAAAAGAAGGGATCGGGAGATATTAAGGGTTTAGATGGGTGTACAGTGAAGAAATGATCGGACGGTTGTCCGATCCGAAGGTATCAGAAGCCTCCTGATCGGTCCCTGGACCGATCCAGGAACATCCTGATCGGTCCACGGACCGATCAGGAGACGATCAGTACGATCAGCGAGCTTCCTAATCGGTCGGTAGACCGATCAGAGATTGATCAGTGGCTTTTGTGCCGAATTGATCTGATCGGTCTCTGGACCGATCAGGGATCTCTCTGATCGGTCTGTAGACCGATCAGAAAGGGATCAGTAGCGGGCTCGAGCGTGCCAGGCTGACTTGATCGGTCCGTAGACCGATCAGTGTCTGATTTCTCCCGTAATTTCAGTAACTGAAAGTTGTAATTTCAGTAACTTGTGTTCGATAATTCGTGGAAGTTTCTCTAGGAAAACTTCCGAGTTCAGAACCTAGAAACTGGAGGATCTACAAGCATAACTCTTACCTAAAAGTTATGGTCTGAACTTGTTTATAGCCTTAAGGTTGCAGACATTAGAAAACAAACAACTTAAGGCCTGAAAATTGAAATTTTTCACCTTTGTTATGTACAGTTTCAAGTTTGTCAAAATATATTCAAAATGCTAGAATTACTTCAATAGCCTGTCTTATTTTTCATTCAAAATCATGAACAGCCACATCAAACAACCCATTAATCAAAATCAGATCAAATCTAGGCAAAGGCCCAACCAAGTTTCCTTAGTTGGAATATATGAGTAAGATCTAGGAACCAATTACACATGAATTATGTAATGGTGTTCCCCATACTCAATTAATGTCTCGTCAACCTAATTATTCAAGAGATGCATGATACATTTTGAATAATTTGGTTGTTCCTAGCATCTCACCCCATTTCTAGCAAACAAAAATATTTTGTTAAACCTTATAGTTTGTGTGAGATGTTCCCAAGTTGCCCAAATGATTGTCCCAATTACTCTTGTCATTTTAATAGTCCTTATTGATCATGGTGAAGTTCTAATGACCTAAGGAGCCAAACACATTCCCAACTCCCTCCTTAAATGACTAAATTCATTCTCCGGAAGGGGTTTGGTGAAAATATCAGCTAGGTTTGACTTTGACTCAACATATGTGAGTGCAATGTCTCCCCTAGCTTCATGATCTCTTATGAAGTGATGACGCACTTCAATGTGTTTGGTCCTCGAATGATGGACTGGATTTTTAGTTAGGTTGATCGTGCTAATGTTGTCACATAGCACTTGTACACCCTTATAAGAAAGTCCATAATCCTCTAGAGTGTGTATCATCCACAACAACTGTGATACACTCTCTCCCATGGCAATATATTCGGCCTCGGTCGTGGAGAGAGCAACACAATGTTGCTTCCGACTTGACCAACTAACTAAAGATGAACCTAAAAATTGGCAGCCCCCACTAGTACTTTTCCGATCCAATTTGCACCCAGCATAATCGGAGTCGGTATAACCCACCAAGTCAAAAGACTCTGTACGAGGGTACCATAGACCTACTCGAATTGTGCCCTTAAGGTATCTCAATATTCTCTTAACTGCAATTAAATGAGATTCCTTGGCACATACTTGATATCTAGCGCACATGCCTACAGCAAAGAGTATGTCCGGTCGACTAGCTGTGAGATATAGAAGACTACCAATCATGCTTCTATATTACGTTAGATCAATTGGTTTTCCACTCTCATCATTGTCAAGGCGAGTGTTTGTCGCCATTGGAGTGGACACTTCCTTAGAGTCACTCATATTGAATTTTCTAAGCATCTCTTGAGTGTATTTCGTCTGATGGACATAAATGCCATCTCGAGTTTGTTTGATTTCAAGCCCAAGGAAGAATGTCAATTCTCCTACTAGACTCATCTCAAACTCACTCTCCATGTGAGAAATAAATTCATTCAAATAGCCCTTGTTATTTGAGCCACAAATTATGTCATCGACATATACTTGGGCTACAAAAATATTTTCACCATCTCTACGCAGAAATAGTGTTGGGTCTATTTGGCCTCTCACAAAACCCTTTTCTAGTAAATATGTTGACAATCTTTCGTACCAAGCTCGTGGTGCTTGTTTAAGCCCATAAAGTGCTTTCTTGAGCTTGTACACGTGGTTTGGAGCTTCGGTATTCACAAACCCCGGTGGTTGTTCAACATAGACTTCTTCTTTAATAAAACCATTTAAGAAGGCTGATTTAACATCCATTTGATAGAGTTTGAAACCTCTATGTGCAACAAAAGCTAGCATCAAATGAATGGACTCTAATCGTGCCACGGGAGCATAAGTCTCATCATAATCGAGACCTTCGACTTGACTATAGCCCTTGGCTACAAGTCTTGCCTTGTTTCTTACAACTTCTCCCTTTTGATTTAACTTATTTTTGAAGACCCATTTAGTTCCAATAATGGTGGTCTTTTTCGGTCTAGGAACCAAGTCTCACACTTGGCTCCTTTTCCTTTGTATCTCCTGCTCCTTCTCATGATTCTTCTTACGAAATTCGCCATCTCACTTGATGATGATCCACTTTCATCATCGGATTCTGAGGAAGAGGTGGATGAGGAAATCTCCTTTTCTTTCTTCTTTTCCTTCTTCCTTCTTCCATCCTTGCTCTTTGGTCCTGCAAACAAAGCAATACCCTTCTCTTTTTGACCTTTGTTAGCAAGCTCATGAAGTTCCATCTCACAGAAAAATTCATCTAATTTAACAATGGAAAGATCCTTGGATACCTTGTAGGCATCTACCATAGATGACCACAAGGCATTCCTAGGAAAAGCTTTTAGAGCATACCTTACTAGATCGCGATTCTCCACTCGTTCGTCCACAGAGTGTAGACCGTTGATGATCTCCTTGAATCTCCCATGAAGTTCACTTACCGTTTCACTGTCCTTCATGGTTAGATTTTGAAGCTAATTCAAGAATAGGTCCCTCTTGGCAATATGAGAATCTCAAGTTCCCTCTTGGAGCTCGATGAGTTTGTTCCATAGGTCTCTTGCACTCGAGAAGGGACCTACCTTGACGAGTTGGTCCTTGGCGATTCCACATTGCAAGGTGACCATAGCCTTGGCATCGGCTTGTGCTTTGCGTAGTTGTTCGGTAGACCACCTAGACGAATCAAGTTCCTTACCTTCTTCATCTTTTGGTGGTGTAAAACCCTCCTTGACGGAAAACCACATGGAGATATCGGTCTTGAGGTAATACTCCATGCGGCTTTTCCAGTATTGGAAATCTGCTCCCTCGAAATAGGGTGGACGGTTGGTGCTGAATCCCTCCTTCATGGCCATTGTTTAGCTCTTTGGGTTGTTAAGCCGAAATGAAGAGCACCAGGCTCTGATACCACTTGTTGGGATCTTAGATGGCTAGAGGGGGGGTGAATAGCCTCTTAAAAACAAAAACAAAATTTCTACACAGAGATTTGTTAGCACAGCGGAAATAATCAAAACAAACACTTATGCAAAGAAGAAAACACACCACCACTAACACAATGATGTACGAGGTTCGGGGATAACTTGCCCCTACTCCTCGGCGTGTCCGTAAGGTGGACGATCCCTTGATCTTTCGGTAGATCAACCCCCGGACAGATTCCGGCTAAGTATTTCTCCTTCTCGGTGGAGAAACTTCCCACAAAGTCTCAAAACAGATTTAGAATGAAGCACAAGACTTAGACTTACAGAATTTTGTGGCTACAATGAATGCACAATTAACTTACAGCCACAATGAATGCAGAGAGTGAAGAAGAAGTAGATTCACAGCCAAGAGCTTCACAGAACACCCTTGCTTGAACGTCGACAGAGAGTTTGCTACAACAGAAAGAATTCTACATAAACCTCTCTTCTACCTCCTTCTTATTTCTCTGCTCTCTTGCTGTCTTCAGCCAGATCCAAACCACTGTATCGAATCACGTCAACCAGTAGCGTATCACTGTCGCCGGACCAGGCGTCGCCAATCACGCTTCTTCCTCATCTGATTATCTGAGCTCACACCAATACCATCCTTGGTCTTCACTAGTGTCTCTGAGCTTGAACCAATAAGGAAGAGTCAAGCTGATTGCAGCCAGTGAGCCAACTGAACAAGCCAGTGAACGTTGACGCTTCTTTTGCACAATCTGCAGTGATAACCAGTGGAAAAACCATTTTGTTTTATTCCTTTGATAGTCATTGATTTGAATTCAAGCATCACCATGGTACCTGCAACCTGTTACTCAAAAAGCTCACAAGCAGATGTTAGATCAGACGCATCAGAAACGAATCAGAAATCAGCAGAAACTGACAGTGTGTGCAGACAGTGTGGTGGATCGGTCAGCGGACCGATCCACACCTTTGGATTGATGTCTGATCGGTCGTGAAGACCGATCAGGGTATGGCCTGATCGATCTGCAGACCTATCAGGGCTTAATGGGTGCGGTTCCTTGCACTCCTGAGATCGTCACCTGATCGGTCTCAAGACCGATCAGGATATGACCTGATCGGTCTGTAGGACCGATCAGGGTTCATATGGATCGGTCCACGGACCGATCCACTTCCTTTTTCCTTCTCGCGACATCATCTCCTGATCGGTCTACAGACCGATCAGATTACACTCAGTAGGCTACTGAGTGTTTCCTGATCGGTCTATAGACCGATCAGATTACACTCAGTGTGCTACTGAGTGTTTCCTAATCGGTCGCCAGATCGATCAGATTACACTCAGTGTGCTACTGAGTGTTTCCTGATCGGTCGCCAGACCGATCAGCAAACATAGTTTCACCAGATCGGTCTGTGCACCGATCAGGCAATCAAAATCCCACTGGATCGGTCTGTTGACCGATCCAACGCCCATGTGATATTGGGATTGGTCTTGAGAACGAGCTACCGAGCCCTCTCTGACCTAGTCCGGAGAACGAGCTACCGAGCCCTCTCTGACCTAGTCCGGAGAACGAGCTACCGAGCCCTCTCCGACTTCGTCCGGTCCAGAGAACGAGCTACCGAGCCCTCTTTGACCACTCCGTGCCAAGTCTCTATACTTGGACTTTTCCCATGCCAAGCTCCCTGCTTGGACTTTTCACTAGATGTCTGGTCAACCTTGATCCATCTGGATTTCCCTTGCCTGGCTTCACTCACCAAGACTTTCCCTCCCAACGGATCAACCTCGATCAGTAGTCGTCAGTCTGAGTTTGATTAATATCTGATACAAACTTAAATCAGTGTCAACATCAAAACAACAGCCAGGTCAGACTGTATCAACAAATACCTCCTCATCTTCCTTCTCCTCCTCGGATGTTGAACTCGTGTCAACATTCGATTGGTCCTTCTCTTCTTGGACCAATAAGTCCTTCTCCTTGGATTCCTCCTCTTCTTGGATTTGTGTAGGACTCTCATGAAGTGAAATTACCTTTTTCCAAAGGTCGTTTGCATTCTCGTACTCACCTACACTCAAAATTATGTTAGAGGGTAATAGATTTAACAAAATTTTTGTTACCTTCTTATCCGCCTCCGCTTGCTCTCGTTGCTCTTTGGTCCAATGCCGAGGTCGGAGGTGTTTACCCTTCTTATCCGTAGGAGCTTCAAATGGATCACTCAAGACAACCCATTGGTTCCAATCCATTTGGAACCATATCTCCAACCGCTTCCTCCAATAATTGAAGTCTTCTTTGTTGTACGGAGGTGGAATTCGGATATCCCATCCGAGCGGTCCTTCGGACTCCATCTTCTTCTTCCTCTAGCTTCTTGCTCTCTTGGCGGTTAGTCCATAGAAGAGCGACCTCGCTCTGATACCACTTGTTGGGACCTTGACGGCCGCTAGAGGGGGGGTGAATAGCGTCTCACCCAAATCGATCGCTTCCTATAATGTTAGTGCACAACGGAAATACAAAAACAAATACTAATAAGAGAAAGCAAACCTAACATGTTGATTTAACGTGGTTCGGAGATAAAGCTCCTACTCCACGGCTGTCCGTAAGGTGGACGATCCTGATCCATCGGTGGATGACTCCCCGGAAAACCTCCGGCTAGCTCAAGCTCCTTGTTGGTGGAGAAACCTTGCCACAAACACTTTAATACAAGCACACCGATCACACGAAGGCTTGGGAGACTCTAATAGGCTTTAACCAAGTCTATTTCGTCAACCATGCCCAAGCACCTCGAGTTCTATTAAATAGAGCTCGAGAGGAAAACACTAAGCTGTTTTCCCGCTGCCAGTCGACTAGTGTATGCACCAATCGACTAGTCCTTTAAGTGAAGCCGATCGTTACCCAACGTTCGACTACCAGTCGACTAATAAAGTGTACCAGTCGACTGCTACAATGTACCAGTCGACTGCTACAATAACCAGTCGACTGCTACAGTACTGCTATGGTGTCACAACAATACTGCTATAGTGTCGCTACAGTACTGCTACGGTAAATCCTAAAACACATAGAATTTTGCCCTGAGTACAATCACTCAGCACTCGTCCTCGCCTGACCAACCTAGACCTAGCCTTCTAGCCTCCTCTATCAGCCTCGCGTCCCTCGGATGTCTCCCCATCCTTTACGTCTTGCCTTCTGGAGCTTCCTTCGGCCTTGTCCATATTGTCAGGTCTTCCTTTGCCAAGAGGCTTCTCACCTCCGGGACTTCATCCATTGCCAAGTCACACTTGGACTTACATTGCCAAGACTACATGCTTGGACTTACACCACCAAGACTCATTCTTGGACTTTCCTCCTTTGCTAAGTTCACACTTGGACTTTCCTTGTTGTACCTGTATCCTGCACACTCACAATGCATATCAAATACAATAATAAATCTAATTTAAACATTTGCCCAAACATCAAAACATAGGGCACCTAGATTGCTCCAACAACTATCTCCTTGATTCTTCGATAAATGTTGACTTGTATCTATCAGTGTTCATGCCAACGCAGTATCACCCTTGGTGAATTTTTTAAGAATCTTGTCCACATAATGCGATTGACTAAGAACAAGTCATTGTGTTGTTTTAAGAATTTTGATTCCTAGAATCACATCAGCTAGACTCATGTCTTTCATGTCAAGTCTTGAATTCAGCATATCTTTAGTAGATTTGATTACCTTATCATTGCTCTCAATGATAAATATGTCATCTACATATAGGTACAAGATGATATAGTTATTTTCTATGATTTTTATGAGACACATTTATTACATTAATTGATTTTGAATTTATATCCCTTCATGCCATTGTCAAAATTTTCATGTTGTTACTTTGGTGCTTGTTTCAAACTGTGTAATGACTTCACCAATTTACAAACATTATTTTTTTTTGCCCTGGAACATAAAACCCTTCAGATTGCTTTATGTAAATTTCTTCTTCTAAATCCCTATTTTAAAAGACTATCTTTACATTCATTTGATGTATTTCTAAATTTTATAGAGCAGCAATAACCAATAGTACACAAATAGAAGTTATTCTTGACATCAAAGAATATGTATCAAAGTAATCAAGATTTTCTCATTGTTGGTAGCCTTTAATTACCAATCTAACATTGTACTTGTCAATTGTGCCATTTGATTTCATTTTTTTCTTGAAGATTCACTTGCAACTTAGTGGTTATCTCATATGCAATTCTCTTTCCAGTGAGCTCCATCAAAAGAGCTTACTGCTTTTGAATAACTTTGAGGCTCACTTTTCAATATGAAAGTGATATTTGTCCTGCAGGATTTTTTCACCTAAGCTCTTTTACTTCATCTGAGCTCAATCTCAATTGGTCCATCTTCTTATTTTTCTTATGTTTCATGTGCATGTTTTAAGGAGCTAACTTCCTCTCGGGTCTTATACAGAAACGCATGCTCAAAGAACGAGGTATTTCTTGATTTTATTATCAAGTTCTTATGTATATCTGATATTTGTGACATATACACAAAAAATTAATACAAACTATTGTTATGTGCATATCTAATAAATATGCAATTAACATTTTTTGGCCATATCTTAATCCTTTTTGGATCAGGCACCAAAACTTTGGCAAGACACCCCTACATTCATAAATATTTATAGGATGATTGTTTTCCAATCCACAACTCATACGAGCTCTTATCTATTTTATTTTTGGGTACCTTATTTAAAAGGTAATTACTTGTTAACATAGTTTACCCCACATGAACTTTGGTAGTCTAGAGCTCAATAGAAGAATATTCATCATCTTCTTTAAAGTGTGATTCTTTCACTAAGCAACTCCATTTTGTTGAGGAGTATAATGAGCTACTGTTTCATGTCTAATTTCATGTTCAACACACAACTCAATGAATGGTAAAACATATTCACTACCTTGGTCACTTCGAACCATCTTAATCTTCTTATTAAGTTAATTTTCAACCCTATTCTTATAGATAATGAATTTCTCTATAGCTTCATCCTTATTTTTGAGAATATACACATAACAATTTATGTTATCATCTAAAAAAGTGATAAAGTACTTATTCCCACAACATGTTAGTGTACATTTTAGGTCTCACACGTTTGTGTGAATTTGGTCGAGTGGTTCGTTATTTTTTTCAACATGTTGAAAGGATGACCACGTTATTTTCGCTTCAACACAAATTTGACACTTGTATTTCAAGTCAAGGTGGAATGTTGGTATGCTTTTCATATTAATTAATCTATGCAACATATCGTAGTTAACATATCCTAGAGTATCATGCCACAAACATGAAGATTCAAGCATATAAATGGAAGAGTTTGCAATTGTATTAACCTTAGGCTCAATTGCTATTACACTAAGCTTGAATAGCCCTGCGGTTACATAATCCTTTTCTATAAATATTCTATTTTTGGACAAAACAACTCTGTCTAACTAAAAAATATTACAGAATCCATGCTTGCTTAGAAGTGATTCAGAAATTAGATTTTTTTGAATCTTCAGAACATACAACATATTGTTGAGAGTCAACTTCTTACTTGAGGTCAGCTTCAGCACCACATTTCCTTAGCCTATGATGTCTGAGGTTGCTCAACTCCCCATCAACAGTTTCTCTCTATCTTTGATTTCTTCAAAGTTGTGGAGCAACTCCTTGCTACATCAGATATGTCCGGTGGCATTGGTATCGATCCACCATTGTTGCGGGTTTGAACTCACCAGGTTCAATTTAGAGACCATGACACAGATATCATCCATTTCTGGTACCTCATTCATATTGGCCTCCTTTTTCTTCAGCTTTCTATACTATGAAGATTTGTGACCGATTTGGTCATAGTTGAAGCACTTTTCAAAGAACTTTTTTTTGTTGATGCCTCCTCTAGATCCCATCTTGGAAGATTTGAGATTTTTCCGTTTCAAGTTCTGATCGTGATCGACCACATTAGCTTTTCTAGTAGTTTGAGAGAACAACTTTCTCTTTAAACTCTTGTTGTCTTCCATAATGCGAAGTCTAACAATGATCTTCCACGTTCATCTCTTTTCGCTTATGCTTTAGGTAGTTCTTGAAGTCATTCTAATCGGGAGACAACTTCTCAATGATTGCTGCTACCTAACAATTTTGACTCAGAACCATACCTTCTGAGTGAATCTCATGCATGATAACTTGAAGCTCCTAGACTTGGCTGGTCTTGAAGTCAACCATCTTGTAGTCTAAGAATCAATTTATAATAAATTTCTTGGCCCTTACACCATCGACCTTGTACTTCTTGACCAAGGACTCCCAGAGCTCCTCAACTGTTCTCATCATATTATACACATTGTACAATGAGTGTGTAAGACTGTTGATGATGTAGTTTTAGCATAGGTACTCGTTATTAGTCCAAGCCTCCACTACACTGATGGTCCAAACATCAACATTCTCAGCATGTTGGGAGGGTCTTCAGTCAAGAACTGAGCCAGATTGAGCATGGTGAAATAGAAGAGCATCTTCTGTTGTCGCTTTTTGAAGTTCATCCTAGTGAACTTCTTTGGCCTTTCTCTATGGTTGATTGGAACATTTTCAATCAGGATGGAGGGGAGCTTCACATGATGAGTTTGTTACATCTCAACACTTTTTGTGGTCATCTCAACAAAGCGAATCTATTTCAAGATTGTTAGACAATCTGTTGAAGATATTGGAGAATTAGGTGAATTGAAATTACAATTTCAACTTCAACTTATCTATGAGAGTGGTCTGAGCAGATAATCTCAGACTATCAAGCAAAGAAGGAGCTACTTGGGATAATTTAACTGCCTACAACATTGAGCGGTCTTGTATGGATAACTATTGCCAACTGTCGAGTCGTACTGTCGAGTACCAAGTCGTTGATTGCTGAATCTGAAGAAGATGTTGCGGCCTACTATCATAAAGTTTCCTTAAAATAGATTCGTTTCACCTTCGGCTGTGCTTTGAGGTTCTCTCGAGTCGTCTATTTCCCAAGATATAGCAACAAACCATGAATCTCCACTAAGCACTGGTGGTCATGGCGAACTGAGAGGATACCCTGAGTGGTACCATGGGTAGATCTGCTAAGCGGATGCATGACAGGGAGGAAGAACGGGGAAATGAAATAAATTAAAGCAGAATCTCTTTGTTGTTGCTTTTCTTTCTTACCTCTCTGCTCAGGGTCATAATCTCCTTATATAGGAGTTCTCACCCTTGGCAATGGCAAATGGCTTAATTAAGGCCATTCAATACTTTTACTCGCTGACCATTTACTCGTCGACTGTTTCAGCCAGCAAATGCAGATGAATTAATCTCAATTAATTTATCTTTACTTTTGAGGCAAAAAAAAAAAATCACGTGGTAAATTTTTGCCTTGACAAATTTAGCATTCAATGTACATAGGTCATGCTCATAACAAGTCAACTTGGGTCAGTATAATTCTGATCTTGGATTTGCATCCCTTATGCACTCACACGCAAAAGAAAAATTCTCCTCATATATTTGTTCACAATATCAATATATGTGCTATAATTTAAATCGATAATAAAATCAAAAGACTCCCAGTATGAGACTAAAACTTATGGACATAGAGTCTCTTCTTCTTTATCTTTTTATTTCATTCACATTTCCAACCTCGATCGAACAAATTGCCAATCAATATGCGCCATTCTTGACCTCGAGCAGAACCGCAGTTGCTGATAAGTTTCTTGAGGATGCTAGTGACATCGGCCACCGGCGAGACTAGCCCGAGGTTCTAGCTGAAGGCTCCGTTGCACTTGCTAACGTGGACGACAACTGTGGAGATGGTTGCAGTGGCCTTATGGTGGTGCGTCATGAACCCTTTCTCCAGCGCCTTGTTATTCTGTGCCGCCTCCTTCAGAAGCTCACAACGGCGCTGCTGAAGGCCTTGATTTATACTTAGTCTAATATTTCAGAAATGAAACAGTGCCCTTTTGGTCATCGATCTATTCATTGCCATCTTGCTTTTGGTGTCGCTGTCAGCATACATAATACATTCCATATTCAATCACGGTTTTTCCAAGGTTGAAAATTTGGCAAATTAGTACAAGGAGGAAAGCATAGGAATGCACGTTCAGCTATGCAAAGCTAGGATGTTTGTCACTCCCTCATGAATGATATGTTAGTATCAGTCTTAAAAATTAATTATGAGATAATTGATAATTAATGGACTATTCTATTATATTTTATTAGTAAAAGATAATGCTTATAATTATTATATTTATTTTAATCTATGTTATTTGAATAAGTATAATAATATCTTACGATATTAGATTCTAATATACCGTATATCAATTTGTTTAATTGATAATGAGAGTATATATATATATAAAATATTATTCTTAACTATTTCTAGTCAAACATTAATATACAATGACAATATTAATACGTTAGGACTAGTATGTAAGTCAATTAATGACTTAATCTCATAAGTCATGGATATAAAATATTAAGTTGACACATGAATATATATTAGAGAATATGTACTGAATTGATTCTCTATGAGAATGTTTCATAGATCATCAGTGTCATAAGCATTCTCATAATTATTACTAGTATAAATAATTCTTAGACTTTAAGTCACTATGGTTTCTTACATAAGGAGTTGTGTATTTTGGTATCGACAAATGTCACTTGTAACAAGATGGACTATAAAGTCAATCACTAGGTATTTAATAATTTATATAGAGGGATGTAAGTGATGTAGATGGAATGTATTCCTTCTATATGACGAAAGTGATATCTGTTGACTCTTTGATAAAGTATGACTACTAAAATACATGATCATGCTCAAATAAGTCAATATGATATATTAAGCTCATTTGGTTAAGTGAGGCTACTTGGAGATCAAGAAATATAAAGATTGATAAGAGAATTACACGGTCTATGCTTCATAGATCAATCTAGATATTAATGATAGAAAAATTGAGTTATACAAGATAATAGACACAGACATGTTAGGTTAGATCTCAACATTCTCGTTATTTGGGTAGCAATGATACATTGCTAGATGTCACTCATTGCTTGTGTATCTAAAATGGTTTTAGGAACACTGCCAACATTACAAAAATCTATTGGGTCACACATAAAGAGTATGTTGACTTGGAGATTGATTTATTTTAGTTTGACTAAAATAATATAGGTTTGAGCCTTAATTCTGAAATTAGTTTTGAACCTTATTAAGGTCCAACCTAACTATAGAGCCCTCTAAGATAAGTCATTGGAGAAGATGAAGAGTTCATCAGATAAGATGAAGAGTTAGTATTTTCTCCTCTTTTAATGTCACCTTAAATAGCCATAAAGATGCCAAGAAGGTGAAGAGGTATATGCGTCTCTTGGATTGCCATGGTATATATCATTTCTAGCAAGATGATGAAGGACATGTGACTATGCATTCTTGTTCTTCCATTTTCGTATGAAGAGAGAGCTCTCAAATTTCCAAAGTTCTTGGAGAAGAACTGAGAGATTTGCTTGTGTGGATACCATAAGATGTGGACGTTCTAATCGCGTTGAGATCTGCCGAAGTATCGGTGTTGCTAGGATTGTTCCGTTCAACACCAAAGGCAACAATCTAATCAAATTGAACCAAAGGCAACAATCTAATCAAAATGTGTATTCTGCATTCACATGAATCTCTAGAGGGATCTTTTTCCGCTGCATATGTATGCTCTTTTTATAAAAGATCCTTATATAATACAAGGTTACAAGCTTTACTGTCGCACAAGCAAGCTCGACCAAACTCTAGAATCCGGTCTGTCTAGAAGGCTGGTTCCTCTCCACTGATTTCGCTCCACTGGCACCATTAGAGTGCTGCCTCCTACTGATGTTTCACATCATGCCGAGTTGCTTTGTAGTATTAGTGTTGCTTCCTTGAATCATCCTAACTGATTTCGGATGGATGTTCTTGAGTGTGCTCTGGACTTTTGCCTCACCTAAACCAGACAAAAGAATGGGATCCAAACAAGTGTATCAGGACTATTTGGAAATTCAGCTTGCTGGAGTTCATGCTAGTGCCCCTCCACCTTCTCCTTAGGCTGCAAAATTCATTAATCAGGTTGAAGGAATTCTAATTTAGATATTTTGGCATGACTCTTTGGAGTAATAAAAGCTTTTTGATAAAGAAAAATAGCATGGCATGGGGCAAATATACCGAAGTATTTGAATGCTAATTTATGAATGTATTTATGTAAGTCACTTGGACCGTTTCAGTGTTCTAGCTAAAATCAAGCCACACACGCAATTTCTGCATTTGGAAGACAACTCCATCACAGGGCAGACCCCGAGAACCATGGGTGGGTAGAAATGGGTAGAAAATGAGACGTGGAAAAGGTAGTCGTCTTGATTAATATAAAAAAATATGTAAGAAATAAAGAGTATAAAGTCTTAGATAGCTAGATTAAGAAAATCTAAACTCTAAATTAAAAAGGTAAAAACTAAATTATTCTAAAAACTATAAATAAATAATTCTAATAAATATATATAATCTAGCATCCCCTTAAACTCACGACGTAGCTAGAAGTATTGAGAGTTTGTGAGACAAAAAATGGAAGCGCGAAGCAGAATGAGCCTGGGTAAACATATCAGCTATCTGCAACGAGGAATGAACAAAAGATAGCATGATAATGCCAAACTGTAGATAATAATGAGTGAAATGACAACCAATCTCAATATGTTTCATTCTCTCATGAAAAACTACATTGTGTACAATTTGAATGATACTCTGATTATCACAATGAAGAGCAGTAGGTTACCGAAGAAAAATTCCCATATCTACAAGCAACCAACGTACCTAAACAATCTCATAAGTTGTGATAGTCATAGCACGATACTCAGCTTCTAATGGAAAACCTGGAAATAATATCTTGCTTCTTACTCTTCCAAGAGATAAGAGAATCTCCAAGAAAAATATAGATGTCAGTGGTCGACTTACGCTATGTAGGGTCACCCACTCAATCAGCATCAGAGTATGCATATAGCTCTAACGAGGAAGTTGAAGGGAATAAGAGACTTTGAAATTGAATTCCCCAAAGATACTAGAGAATGGAAAGAACAATAGCCCGATGGACTATGGTTGATGAAGTGATAAACTGACTAACCACATGTATAACATGTGCAATATCAGGACGAGTCATAGTTGCTGGTGCCTTACGGCCGGTAAGAGGGGGTGAATTGCCTTGCAAAAAAAAAAAACACCTTCCTCGACTTATAGCTTGATTAGTAAACACACTTGTATAAAAAGAAACTAATTAACAAACAGGAAGAAGAGGCAGATCCTTTACTTGATTTACAATTAGGGGATTATTAATCTAAGATATTGAAAGCTCACTATCCAATCTCCTTTAGGTGGAGAAGCATCTTACAGCAGTTAAACTACTCAGTTATATAACTAAATAGAAGAAGAATTATTTACAAGTGTTTTGTCTAGCTACTGGGATCAAAGCTGTATTTATAGCCCTGATCGGGGTGTCTGGAAGGGTTCTAGGCACTTGGACGTGGATAGAATTTTATCCACGTCGTAACGGGTTGTGACAACTGATGTTTTGATAAATTTTTCGGTACAGGCGCTTGGAAGGGTTCCAGGCGCCCGAACTAGGGATGTAAATGAACCAAACGGTCCGCGAGCTATTCGGAGATCGATTCGATAAAAAGCTCGTTCGAGTTCGTTCGTTTATCTTATCGAGCTGAGCTCGAGCTCAACAGTTTTATCGAGCCGAGCTCGAGCTTAAGGATATTCGGCTCGTGAGCTCGCGAACATGTTCATTTATAGGCTCGCGAGCCAAACAATCGAGCCTTAAAATGAGCCTTAAATCGAGCCTTAAAACAAGCCTTAAACGAGCCAAAAAACGAGCTCTAAAATGAGCAAAAAAAACGAGCTCTAAAACAAGTCTTAAAATGAGCCAAAAAATGAGCTTTAAAATGAGCAAAAAACGAGCTCTAAACGAGCCCGAAAACGAGTCTGAGCTCACTTAACGAGTTAGGCTCGTTAACTTTGATAATCGAACTAATAACGAGCCGAGCTCGAACTGTTCGCCAGCCTGATAATTCTAAAATGAGCCGAGCTCGAGCCTTGTGATAAAAGCTTGATTCGAGCTCGAGCCGAGCTCAAGCCCGAATATAACTTAAACGAGTCAAGCTCGAGCCTGATACTGTTCGGCTCGGTTCGGCTCGTTTACATCCCTAGCCCGAACGGTGTCAATATAGCTTTCATCAGGCGAGGTGCCTCGGGGGCGCCCAGGGGATCCGGGCGCCATGGACAGTCAACATTTTGTTGACTGTCCGTTTTTTTCCCTATCCGGCTCCGTTTGCTTGGGTGATTTCGGCCATTCCGAATATGGCTCACTTGAACCCATTTTCCGGCCTTCTCGAGCAACTTTTCGTTTTGGTTTCTCGTACCTCGGAACCACCGTGCGCTTCCTTCTCGTCCGTCAGCACACTCTTTGTAGCGCCTCGTCGCTCAGACGCACCAAGCCCGTCGACCCTCTTCTGTGCCGTCCTTCTCACTAATTGCGTCTTTCACTCAACTTCCTGTGCTCCTAAGTTCCTGCACACTTAGATACAAGACATCAAAATGCAACAGGACCTAACTTGACTTGGTTGATCATATCAAAATTATCATGGGTACTTACAATCTCTCCCTTTTTGGTGTGAGCAACCCAAGTTAAGTTAGGATAAAATAAAAGCAAATAACATGAAAAATGACAAGTATAAATTTTGCAGTTATGTAAAAATCAAGATGTTACCCTCCCCTTAGACTTAACCTCTACTTTTCCCCCTTTGATCACATTAAAAATAGAGGTAAGCTATGTACATAACTTGAAATAAATTTAAAACAGAGTCTAAGGGATAACACTACAGTGACTATCATCCAAAAATAAATTTAAATTTCAAAAAATATAGATTTTTTTATAAACTAATATTGGATAAAATAATTTGAGAAATATTTCTCTTTATATGAAAATTCTAAAATTTTTTATAGAGGTAAGACCAACATAATCAATGCTGTGAAATTTTTTTCACTAAGTTATGAAATTGATTTAAGCAGAAATAAAATATTTTTTATAAAAGTTGTATTTAAAAAAAAATTAAAAATAGTTTCCAAGCTCAAAAAATCATGAAAATTTTTATGAAAATATAATAGGGAAAGCATTTTTATAAAAAAGTAAATTTTCAAAAAATAAATTTTTGAGAATTTTTATTATTAAAAATTTATTTTTAGATAAATAATTCATAAAAAATTTACCAATAGTCAAAAAATTTTGGAAAATTTTTTTAGATAGATAAAATGATAAAGTTTCATAAAAAAATAAATTTTGTAAAGATAACCCTATGAAATAATTCTAAATTATGAATTTTATTAAAAAATTCAAAGAAAAATAATACAACGGTCAAAAAATTTTAAAAAATTTTTTGTGGATGAGTAACGAAATCTTCTTTCTCAAAAAAAGTTGGATCAAATTAATTTCTAACTCAAAAAAAATAATTTAGTTGATAAGTCTAAGTAACCAATTAAATCAATTAAAAGTATTACATGCATAAAAATTTAATTAAGGCATAATTTTGGAACTCAATATAGATTCCTTCCAATTGGATTAATTAAAAATTTTTTAGGGATATATTTTGATGATAATTTTTAATTTGACCCTTATAATATCTAAGATGTCAATTGAGCCCTTAAAAATTTGAAAGAATAACATTCGTACATGCAGAATTTTTTAAATTTTATATTTGTTCTTTTAAATTCTCATTTTCTATTTTTATTTTGCCGAAATCTTCTAATCGACAAGATGTTACTAAGGTTAGTTTTAGTTCCTCATTTTCTTCTTTAAGTTTTCTATTTTCAATTTCTAATTTACAGGATTTTTTTAACAATATTTTTATAAACTTAAATAACTGGTCAGGAGGTAGAGACTGTACCTGACTTATCTTGTCGATTTCTAATACTCCCTTCTGACGTTGTTCTCCCTTCATCAATGCTTTCGATGTTCATTTTGGAAGAGCTTATTTCATCCTTCTTCTTTTAGGTGACTTGCCATTAATGCAAGTCCGACGTAAGTTTGATTTCTGATTTTGATGAAGTTTCATCCCATGTCACCTTTAGGTTCTTGTGTCTTTTCTGGGTTGGTCTTTTATCCTTGCTCTTATCCTTGTCCTTGTCCATACTCTTCAATTTTGGACAATTATCTTTCACGTGTCCTTCTTTATTGCAGTGATAACATCTTACCTTTCTTTTCCTTCTTTTACCCTGCACTTACTAAAGTTATTAGTTTTAAAGAACTTTTTTAACTTTCTTACCATGAATGTTGTTTTGTCATCGTCAAGGGACGTTTCAGATTCTGGTTCATTGATTTTTACCTTTAAATCAATGTTGTTCTTGGACTCCTTCAAATCCACACATCTAGTTTCATGCACTTCAAGTGCAGAAAATAATTCTTCTAATGTACTTACTTCAAAATCCTTAGAGATGTAATATGCATCTCCTAAGATTGACCATTCGGGAGTCCTAGGAAATGCGTTAAGCACGTACCTTAGTGAATCTTGGTTGATTACCTTTTCTCTGAGATTCATGAGTCTGGTGATGAGTTCCTTGATCCTTAAGTGGAGGTGTGTGACGGTTTCACCTTTTTCTAACCAGATGTTGCTGATCTGGTTCTAGAGTAGGTCCCATCTCTTGAGTTTTGCCTTTGAGGTCCCTTCATGTAGTTCCAAAAATTTCTCCCAGAGCTCCTTGGCTGACTCATAGGCTCCAATCCGGTTAACTTCTTGTGGCGATAAAATGGTCAATAGATGAAACTCTGTCTTGCCGTTTGCCATGAAGTCGGCTTACTTCTTCTTCGTCCACTGAAATTCTTCTTTGTCCTTCGGTGCTGCAAATCCATATTTCATAATAATCAATAATTCAAAATTTGTTTTAAAAAATACCTCCATCTTCTTTTTCCAGTTTACGAATTCCTCCTTGAATTTCGGTGGGTAGATACTCAGTCCGACCATCTCTTGTGTTTCGGTAGGTGGTTAGTCCTCTTGAAGTGGTTGGACTATGATATCACTTGTTGGTGCCTTGCGGCCGGCAAGAGGGGGTGAATTACCCTGTTAAAAAAAAAGTAAATGCCTTCCTTAACTTATAACTTGATTAATAAACATACTTGTATAAAAAGAGACTAATTAACAAATAGAAAGAAGAGGCAGATCTTTTACTTGGTTTGTAATCAGGGGATTACTAATCTAAGAAGCCTCTTATAGAAGTTAAAGTACTTAGTTACAGAACTAAATAGAAGAAGAATTGTTTATAAGTATTTTGTCTAGCTATTGGGATCAGGGCTGAATTTATAGCCCTGATCGGGGTGCCTGGAAGGGTTCTAGGCGCCTGTACGTGGATAGAACTTTATCCACATTGCAATGGGTCACGATAATTAGTGTTTCGATAATTTTTTTGATCCGAATGTCTAGAAGGGTTCCAGGCGCTTGGACGGTGTCGATATGGCTCCCCCTAGGTGAGGCACCACGGAGGCGCCCGGATAGTCCGGGTGCCTGGACTTGGTCCAGTCGCCCCAGATAGTCAACATTTTGTTGACTGTTTGGTTTCTCCCTGATCCGATTCCATTCGTTTGGGTGATTTCAGCCATTTGGAATAGGGCTCATCTAAACCCATTTTTTGACCTTCTCGAGCAACCATCTATTGGTTAATCCTAGGAAAACGTACCGGTTCCACTGTACAAAAATTTTTGTACAAGTGTCGAACCTTTCCTTAAATAACCTATTGTGTTCTTTAGAAGTTAAATCAGGAATCGCAGACGGAAGTTAACATCATTGATTCCAAATTTAACTTATCTGTTCTTAATGGTTTAGATTTGAATCTCAAGCGGAATTTAACACTATTGATTCAAATCTACCTAAATTATTAATTCCATAAATATTAATTTCCAAAATTGGCTTCCAGGACTGCATGGCGAGGCACATGGTCTTCTTGGATATGAGAGCAACCACCACCGCCTAGGCAAAGCCTTTTAAGAAAAGCTAATATTTATTTCCTTAAATAACTTTAGGTTAACCAAAAAGAACAATCGAATCACAAATTTGAAAAAGAAGAAAACACAAAATCGAAAAATAAATTCGATAAAATAGATCTAATTGCCTCTTGTATTTAGAATTTATACAAAGAAAAATAACTAGTATGATGCGGAAGAAAACTACTAGTTATACCTTCTCTTTGTAAGCTAATGACCTCGAGATCTTCTGCCATATTCCTCGCCTTGCCTTGGACGTCGTGTGGGCGACGATCCTCCAAGATGAACACCACCCAAAAGCTTCCTCCTTCTTCTTCTAAAATCCGGCCACCACCACCACCAAGGAGAAGAGAGCAAAGGGAGAGGAAGAAGGGAGAGGGTCGGCCACCAAGAGATCACCCAAGCAAAAGAATAAGAATTGTGTCTCATGAAGCCCCCTCACCCCTTCTTTTATATTACCTGCCCAAGGCAAATAAGGAAAAACTTTTACAAAAAATAAAATCATCCAAGAGTTTTTCCTTTTTCCTTTTTATTTTTTCCTTTTCTTTCCTCTTGATTGAATCAATCACCAATCAATGGTTGAGATCAATCCTATTTGGTTTAGGATTGGATTTGGTTTACACCTATTGGTGGCCGGCCACCATATTTAGGAAAGAAAAATAATAATTTTTATAAAATTTTACAAGAATAAAACTCTTATAAAATTTTACAAGCTCTCTTTCCTAAAGTAAGAGTTAAAAAAGGAGAGTTCTAAAAATTAAAACCATGTTTTAAAATTTAAAATTTCTCTTATAAAATTTCCTTTTTTTAACATGGTGATAGAAAATTTAAATTTTAAAACTTCTTTTCCCTTTTTTCTTAAACCATGAGGATGGTTAAAAAAGGAAAGTTTTAAAATCTTTTAAACTCTCTATTTAAACATGTGACCTAATTCAAATAAGGAAAGTTTTAAAAATTAAAATCTCTCTTTTAAAACTTATAGTTTTCTACAAAGAGAAGATTTTAAAAATTCAAAACAACCCTCCCTTTTTGAATTATTGTGGTCGGCCCCTACAAGCTTGGTCACCAAGCTATAGGGTCGACCCCTATAAGAGGATGTGACCGGCCATTGCTTGGTCACCAAGAAATGGTCCGGCCCCGTTCTTAGACACCAAGAAGAGCCTTACATTTGGATGGACTTGAGGCTATAATGAGGCTACGACAGGGACCTAGAGGAGAAATTGGTTTTGGCCTTCCGATGAGCTTGAGTATCCCATGTTCGCCCCGAACATACAAATCAAGTTCATCGATAATAACTCATTCCACTAGAGAGTTATTACCGCACTACCGCACCAATCCCAAATTACATTATGGGCTCCTTCTTATCATGAGTGTGTTAGTCTCCCTGTATTTAAGATTACAAATGCCCACTAATTAAGTGAGTTACTGATAACTCATTTAATTAATATCTAGCTCCAAGAGTAGTACCACCCAATTTTATTGTCATGTTGGACTAGGTCCACCTGCAGGTTTTAACATGGCAATCCTTATGAGCTCCTCTTGGGGACATTCTCAACCTAGATAACTAGGACACAGATTCCTTCTATAATCAATAACACACACTATAAGTAATATTATTTCCCAACTTACCGGGCATATTGATTTATCGAGCTAAACGTCACCCTTTGATAAATCAAAGAAATAAATATTAAATATATGTGTTTGTTATTATATTAGGATTAAGAGCACACACTTCCATAATAACTAAGGTTTAGTTCTTTTACTAAGTCAGTACAAAAAGAACATACCTAAATGATCCTACTCAATACACTTAAAGTGTATCATTGTAATTTATTAGTCAAGATAAATTAATACTTAATTACACTACTACTATACTGATAGTTTGTTCCTTTCTATCTTAGTCACGAGCAACTGTTTATAGAGAACCGACAACATGATCTTCTGAGTGTGACACCATACTCCATGTTGTCTACTATATAAATTACTTGAACAATTACATTTAATAAATAAATGCAGATATTGACCAATGTGATTCTTTTATTTTAACAAATAAATGTTTACAAAAGCTAGGCTTTTAGTATACACTCCAACAATCTCCCACTTATACTAAAAGACTAAGCTGCCATATCTGTTGCCTTACATCTGATTCCCATCCCCTTCACATGCCGATCAAAAGCTTCGCTGGAAGGGCCTTTGTGAAAAGATCTGCTAGGTTATCTTCTGATGCAATCTTGGCGACGACAACTTCTCCTCGCTTGATGATGTCTCGTATCAGGTGGTACTTGCGCTCAATATGTTTACTTGTCTTATGAGCTCGTGGTTCCTTCGAGTTTGTAACTGCACCGCTATTATCACAATAAATTGTGATGATCTTGGGCAAACCAGGAATCACATCTAAGTCCATTAGAAAGTTCCTGAGCCATACAACTTCTTTGGTTGCCTCAGAGGCTGGCACATACTCAGCTTCCATTTTTTTTGGGGAAGGTAAATGTATTATGCTCCCAAAAAGAACAAAATACAATCATATGATGACTACAAAGTGCATAAAAGATTTATGACTTTGTATGACACCATTACACAAACATCACTCATCATCATCTCACTAATGTCTACAAAGTACCAAACATGACTTGGACTTTGTATGAAACCCAAGCATATCACAAAGCATTACCACACACATTACAAAAGAATCACTTGATATCTACAAAGCGCCAAACATGAACTTGGACTTTGTGGAATATCTTCTCAAAGCAAGGAACCACATTCTCAAATCGACTCATGTTACGTGCATTCCATATGAGATAAATCATGGAAGATAAGGCAAGATGTGTTGCTTTCATTTGTCGCCCTTTACCTTTATAATGTTGTCGAAATGTATCAAGATAAGAGGCCATATCGGTGATGTCAAAATTGATATCCATCCATGTCTTGACTTTATCAAGTAGAGGCTTGACAATCTCACAATCAAAGAAAAGATGAGTATTGGATTCATCTTGTTGGTGACATAAAGCACATAATTTGTTGGGCTCATAAGGGATGGTGTTCGCCGTTCTTAATCTTCCATGAGCAAGTAACCAAGATGTGAACCTATGCTTGGGAAAAATGTATGGCTTCCATAACACCGAAAACCAATCCACTTTAGCCACTCTTGGACGGAAAAACTCATACGCCAAAGCCGTCCCTTTATTTTCCCCCGCAAACCACTCTATCATTTTCATATTTGCGGCGCCAATAGAGGTAGTTCGCTGTACAAGTTCATCACGAATAAAAAGTAAGCGTTTAATAAGGGGAGAATCCGAAGGCTTACTTCTCCATTGCCAAAAATCCATATTTCGAAGATAGTGTTGATGAACCCATCGAACCCAAAGAGACTCACGTCGATTTTGAATATTCCATAGATTCCGACATAATAGAGCCATATTCCATGTTTGCAAATCACGTAAACCATATCCACCTTCTTCTTTGGGTAGACATATAGAAGCCCATGAGATTGGAGGATGTTTTGTTGACCATACAAAGGAACGTGAGATGCCATAAATCTTGTCAATAACACCACTTGGTATTGGAAGAATAGACAACCAAAAGCACTCCACACCTTGAAGTACCGATCGCACAAGTTCCAACCTTCCGGCATGAGAAAGTGTGTGCTTCGGCCAAGAGACAACCTTCTTCCTTATGGAGTCAAGAAGAGCTCCATAATTTGCAATCCTCAATTTCTCCATAGCTAAAGGAATGCCAAGATACCGGAAAGGAAATGTGCCTTGTTGAAAGCCGGTTATGTGTAGTAGCTCCTCTTGTAGTTGTTCACTAACCCCGGCCATATATAAGTTGGATTTTGACGGATTTGCTCGAAGGCCCGCTTTATCACCAAAAACCATTAGACAATCCATAATAAGAGTAAGAGTAGAAGCATCGGCTCTTGCAAACAACAAGAGGTCATCGGCATATGCTATATGTGTAAGCTCCACTTCTTTACACTTTGGATGATAATGAAATGCACTTAATCTTGAAACAACTTTCATAGAACGTGAGAAGACTTCTAAGGATAAACCAAATAACAAAGGAGAGAGAGGATCACCTTGCCTCAAGCCTCTTCTTGCGCTAAAGAAACCATGCAATCCACCATTTAGACTAATGGAATAAGAAACCGTTGTTATACACTCCTTTATCCATCCACAAAATTGTTGGGGAAAACCAAAACCAACAAGTGCGAACATAAGAAAACTCCAATCAACCGTATCGAAAGCCTTGCGCAAATCAACTATGAGCATACACCTTGGAGAAACCCGCTTACGAGCATATTTCCTCAATAATTCTTGAGCTATATGAATGTTATCACCTATGGACCGGCCTTTGATGAAAGCCACTTGAGCCGGATCCAACAATATGCCCATAACATTTGCCAATCTTGCCGCCAATACTTTGGAGATAACCTTGTAGAAAACCGTTCAACAAGAGATAGGCCTAAAATCCGTAACTCTTGGTGCATGATCGGATTTAGGAATGAGAGCTATCAAAGTATGATTCCATTGTTTTAGGAGCTGACCATTAGTGAAGAATTCCATAATCGCCTTGATGAAATCATCCTTTATATTGTCCCAAGCCGCCGTGAAAAATTTAGCATTGTAACCATCCGGACCGGGAGCTTTATCGGCGCCTATACTAAATAAAGCCTTCTTGATTTCTTCCTCCGTGATTGTAGCCTCAAGAGATGATGCTTGAGCTTGAGATAATTTAGTCCCATGAAAAGAAGAAATATCAATTGGAGAGCTTTGACCGGGTTCACCCAAGAGACTTTGAAAATATTCCACAAACTCCATGGCGACTTCATTCAAACTAGTTGTTTGTTCCCCGGATTGTTTGATGAGTGTGGTAATAGCATTTCTTTTGTTGTTTCTCTTCACCAAGTCATGAAAAAATTTGGTGCATCGATCACTATTCTTGAGATAAATACTCTTGGCACGTTGTTGATAAAAGAGTCTTTCCGCCTCCGCTAGTGTAATCGCCTTCTTTCTTATTGTGCCATAGTCACTTGGGGGCTCACCACCATCAAGAAGAGCTCTTTGAACAACCTCTAGCTCAGATTTTGCTCTTGATGCTTGCTCCTTGATATGTTGAAAGTGAAGCTTATCAAGTTCCCGTAGTTTGCCTTTCAACCGTGTAAGTTTTGTCTTGAGAGTAAACTGTGCATTGCCATATACTCAGCTTCCATGGTTGAGTCTGAGATACATTTCTGCTTAACACTCCTCCATGCAATGGCTCCACCTCCTAGAGTAAACACATAGCCTGATGTTGACTTACTATTGTCCCTATCTGATTGAAAATCTGAATCCGTGTAACCCACAGGGAGCAACTCGTTTGCTTGGTAAACTAGCATATAATCTCTAGTCCTTCTCAGATACTTCAATATATGCTTTATCACAGTCCAATGTCCTTGTCCAGGGTTACTCTGATATCTGCTGACTATGCCCACGGCAAAATAGATATCAGGTCTCGTACACAGCATTGCATACATAAGACTTCCTACAGCCGAAGCATAAGGAACTGCCTTCATTTCCTCCATCTCCTTTAATGTTTTCGGAGACATCTCTTTAGATAAGGCTACTCCATGCCTAAAAGGTAAGAAACCTTTCTTGGAGTTCTACATGCTAAAACGAGTAAGGACTGTATCTATATATGAAGCTTGGGATAGACACAACATTCTTTTCTTGCGATCCCTTATAACTTTGATCCCAAGAATGTGTGCACATTCTCCTAAGTCCTTCATATCAAATTGTTTGGACAACCATACCCTTACGCCCGATAATACCTTGACATTGTTGTCAATTAACAAAACATCATCTACGTATAGTACAAGAAATACCACCATATTTCCGTTACACTTCTTGTATACACAAGACTCATCCGGACACTGGATAAATCCATATGACTGAATTACTTCGTTAAACCGGATGTTCCAAGATCTTGAAGCTTGCTTCAATCCGTAAATGGACCGATTAAGCTTGCACACTAGATGCTCTTTGCCTTTTTCAATGAACCCTTCTGGTTGCTTCATATGGATGTTTTCTTCAAGACTTCCGTTAAGGAAAGTTGTCTTGACATCCATTTGCCAAATCTCATAATCCATATGAGCAGCAATGGATAAGAGTATCCGGATAGACTTAAGCATGGCTACCGGCGAAAAAGTCTCCTCATAGTCGATTCCCTCTTTCTGAGTATACCCTTTCTCAACAAGCCTTGCTTTGAAGGTTTCTACCTTCTCATCTGTCCCTCTTTTCCTTTTGTAGATCCACTTGCATCCAACGGCTTTTACACCATCAGGTGGTTCTACAAGCTCCCAGACCTTATTAGAGTACATAGACTCTATTTCAGAATTCATTGCTTTTTGCCAAGATACTACATCTATATCTTGGAGTGCTTCATCATATGTCAGGGGATCAGGTTCATGTTTACCCGGGATCAAGTCCGAAGACTCTCCCAAAAACATGAATCTCTCAGGTTGCCTTACAAACCTCCCACTACGATGGGGCACCGTCTGTGGTTGTGTATCATGTGCAACACGTGTTGCAGTCTCTTGTGGTATTTCATCTTGTATTGTTGGTACTGAAGTGGATGTGTCCTCTCTAATTTCTTCTAGAACTATTTCACTCATGGGCTTATGGTTCATTACATAATCTTCTTCTAAAAATCGAGCATTGGTGCTAACAATGATCTTCTGATTTTTAGGATTATAAAACAAACCACCTTTCATTCCCTTAGGATATCCAACAAACAGACAAACTTCTCTACGTGATTCTAACTTGTCAGTATCTCCCTTCAGCACATGTGCTGGACTACCCCATATCCGGATATGATTCAGACTAGGCTTACGCCCATTCCATAATTCAGTGGGAGTAGAAGGAACTGTTTTAGAAGGTACCATATTCAGAATGTACACTGTTATTTCTAAAGCATATCCCCAAAATGAATTTGGTAATTCTGAATAACTCATCATCGATCTAACCATTTCCATAAGAGTCCTATTCCTTCGTTCTGCCACACCATTCTGCTGGGGTGTACCAGGTGCAGTCAATTGGGATTGAATCCCGACTTCTGATAACTAATTCCTAAACTCTCCAAAGAGGTATTCGCTACCACGGTCAGACCGTAGTGTCTTGATACTTTTACCAAGACGTTTCTCCACATCAGCCATATATTCTTTGAACTTGTCAAAGCATTCAGACTTGCGACGCATCAGGTAAATGTATCCGTATCTTGAATAATCGTCTATAAAGGAGACGAAGTATTCATAACCGTCTCTTGCCTGGATAGACATAGGACCACACAAATCAGAATGGACCAATTCTAACGCATCTTTGGCTCTATATCCCTTGGCCTTAAAATGTCTCTTAGTCATTTTACCTTCCAAGCAGGATTCACATGTTGGAAAGTTTTCCAACTCTAATGAACCCAATAGTCCATGGGCTACAAGCTTTTGAATCCTACTTAAGTTAATATATCCAAGCCTTAGATGCCAAAGATATGTTTGGTTCATTTCCGAAGGTTCTTTTCTCTTATTAGAGTTAGAAGATGTGTTATTAATTTCCATATTTTGCTTTGTGGGAAAAATTGGATTTAAAGTGTATAGATTGCCAACCAATGCACCAGAACAGATAATCACCTTATTTCTCTTTATAACGACATTGTTACTAAAGGAAACTAAATATCCATCCATATACAGTTTAGAAACTGAAATTAAATTCTTTCTAAAATTGGGTACATAAAGATAATTTCTTAAAATCAAATTTCTATTCCTATCAAAAGATAAGTAGACATCTCCCACTGCAACAGCCGTCACCTTAGTAGCATTGTCCATGTAGACGGTTATCTCTCCATTAAATAGTCATCGGGTTTCCTGGAATCCCTGCAATGAATTGTAGACATGATCAGTGGCTCCTGTATCTACACACCAGGTACTGGTAGATAACACCGCTAAACATGTTTCAACTACTAGAGTATGAGATATACCTTTATTGTTCTGATTCCTACGAGGACAATCCGCCTTCCAATGTCCAGACTGCTTGCAGATGAAGCACTTGCCCTTCGGCTTCTTCATTCCAGCTTTCTGTCCTGTACTCTGAGGTTTATTCACCTTCTTTGCTGAAAAGACCTATTTCTTCTTCTTCTTGCCTTTCGACTTAGAAGTAGAATCATTTTCAGCATAGTGAATCTAAGAACTGTGACGAAATATTCCTTCTGCTGCCTGTAGTTCTGTCAGAAGTTCCGCCAACGTATACTCTCTTTTGTTCATGTTATAGTTCAGGTAGAACTGCTCAAAACTTCTGGGTAGCATTTGGAGAATTATATCGACCTGGGTTTCCCCATCGATTTCTCCTCCAAGGACTTGTATTTCATTCAGATAAGCCATCATTTTGAGGATATGATCCCTTACGGGTGTCCCCTCAGACATGGTGGCTGTCATTAACTTCCTCATTGCCTCTTGCCTAGCAGTCCGACTCTGGTGCCCAAAGAGTTCTTTGAGATTGTTCATTATATCATAAGTTGTTGGTAAATCTTGATGCTGATGTTGCAATACATTTGACATTGATGCCAAAATGTAACACTGTGCCATCTCATCAGCTTTTATCCATTTCTTATGATACTCAATCTCCTCTGGGGTAGAGTCACCGTCAGGTGCATCAGGGCAAGCCTCAGTCAGTACAAACTTATAGCTTTCAGCAGTAAGAACTATGTCCAATCAATATAGTTGGGACCAGTAAGTTTGTTCTCTTTCAGTATAATGGCTAGTGGGTTGAAAGTCATCCTAAGAATCACAAAAGTAAACTTTGGTCAAGACTCTAAATTTAGAATAATATTGATTCCTCAAACAATACTATTTTAAATTAACCAACACCTCAAATCACCGTGAATATTGCATGCCACGTTAGTGTGGACGTATACAAATTCATCATTTGTAAGAGGAGGGTGTGACCCATTAATTTTATTATCTTGTCATCCTAACTTTATGACAAATAAAATTAATAGTTGGTTTCACTTTGGTCACACAAGACAATAGCAGTGACTCCGTTGGGGAGGATACTATTGAATGCGTCTAAGTGTATACCATTACTTGATACTAAGTCCATTAAATAGGATTGTGCCCCTTTCAGTTGGAGAAGATCACACGCTCCTAAATAATTTCCTATAACCATCCATAAAAGGAAGTTTGATCTAGTGATCTGCAACAAACCCATCCATTGTGGAGGGAGGCACTAAGAGCCAACACATAGGCTTGTTGCATCACTTACAAACCAGTAATGGAGACCATGAGATTTATTAAAATGCCTCTCCCACTTAGTTATTTAAAAATGAGGATTTTTAACCTATCCTAGCATACATCACATGCATATAAACATCACAGTAAATAAAAGCAATAAATTTAGAAATTAATTTTCTAACTATTATGGCTTTTTCCATCACTGTCTTCAGTATGCTCCAACCCTAGCTGCCACCATCTTTAGCCACCGCCATCGGGTCGAGTTGTCGCATCCTTCTTGCTTCTTATTCCGCTGCGCCTCTGGTGCTCCAAAAGTACCACGCTTCGCAAGAATCCGATCCTCGACAAAAATAAAATTTTACATATATCGATCCTATATTCCACGAGGGAATGTACATGTATTCTAGATCGAACAAAAAATAAAATTCTAAAAATAACACAGCTCCTGCTGTATTTTATACATACAATCATGCACACAAATAATGCCCTTGACATGTCCAAGGGTCCAATCACACACAATATCAATAAGTCATAATAGTTGGAGCCTGCAACCAAAGAGTTAGCACATCCTACTACTATCCTGCCTAAATTATGTATGACATGTGCATAACCTATTTGAATTCTAAAAATACACAGAGGTAAACCCTAGCTCTGATACCAATTGTTGGTTAATCCTAGGAAAACGTACTGGTTTCACTGTACAAAAATTTTTATACAAGTGTTGAACCTTTCCTTAAATAACCTATTGTGTTCTTTAGAAGTTAAATCAGGAATCGCAAACGGAACTTAACATCATTGATTCCAAATTTAACTTATCTGTTCTTAATGGTTTAGATTTGAATCGCAAGCGAAACTTAACACTATTGATTCAAATCTACCTAAATTATTAATTCCATAAATATTAATTTCCAAAATTGGCTTCCAGTACTGCATGGCGAGGCACATAGCCTTCTTGGATATGGGAGAAACCACCACCGCCTAGGCAAAGCCTTTTAAGGAAAGCTAATATTTATTCCCTTAAATAACTTTAGGTTAACCAAAAAGAACAATCGAATCACAAATTCGAAAAAGAAGAAAACACAAAATCAAAAAATAAATTCGATAAACTAGATCTAATTGCCTCTTGTATTTAGAATTCATACAAATTAAAATAACTAGTATGGTGCGGAAGAAAACTACTAGTTATACCTTCTCTTTGTAAGCTAATGACCTTGAGATCTTCTGCCGTATTCCTCGCCTCGCCTTGGACGTCGTGTGGGCGACGATCCTCTAAGATGAACACCACCCAAAAGCTTCCTCCTTCTTCTTCTAAAATCCGGCCACCACCACCACCAAGGAGAAGAGAGCAAAGGGAGAGGAAGAAGGGAGAGGGCCGACCACCAAGAGATCACCCAAGCAAAAGAATAAGAATTGTGTCTCATGAAGCCCCCTCACCGCTTCTTTTATATTACTTGCCCAAGGCAAATAAGGAAAAACTTTTACAAAAAATAAAATCATCCAAGAGTTTTTCCTTTTCCCTTTTTATTTTTCCTTTTCTTTCCTCTTGATTGAATCAATCACCAATCAATGGTTGAGATCAATCCTATTTGGTTTAGGATTGGGATTGGCCGGCCCCTTTCTTGGACACCAAGAAAGGTGACCGACCACCATATTTAGGAAAGAAAAATAATAATTTTTATAAAACTTTACAAGAAGAAAACTCTTATAAAATTTTACAAACTCTCTTTCCTAAAGTAAGAGTTAAAAAAGGAAAGTTCTAAAAATTAAAACCATGTTTTAAAATTTAAAACTTCTCTTATAAAATTTCCTTTTTTTAACATGGTGATAGAAAATTTAAATTTTAAAACTTCTTTTCCCTTTTTTCATAAACCATGAGGATGGTTAAAAAAGGAAAGTTTTAAAATCTTTTAAATTCTCTATTTAAACATGTGGCCTAATTCAAATAAGGAAAGTTTTAAAAATTAAAATCTCTCTTTTAAAACTTATAGTTTTCTACAAAGAGAAGATTTTAAAAATTCAAAACAACCCTCCCTTTTTGAATTATTGTAGCTGGCCCCTACAAGCTTGGTCACCAAGCTATAGGGTCGGCCCCTATAAGAGGATGTGGCCGGCTATTGCTTGGTCACCAAGCAATGGTCCGGCTGTTGGTTGCTACTCGGAAAACCTAGAGGTTCCACTGTACAAAAATTTTGTACAAAGGTCTGAACCTTTTCCTAGCTACCATGTGTTCTTTTAAATTAAATTTTGGATCGCCTGCGGAACTTAACACGTTTGATCCAAAACTTAATCTATTCGTTCTTTTAGGTTTTGACTTGGGTCTCCTGCGGAACTTAACACGTTCGACCCAAATCACCTTAAGTTATTAATTCCATTAAATATTAATTTCTATAATTGGTTCCCAGTACTGACGTGGCGAGGCACATGGCCTTCTTGGATATGGGAGCAACCACCACCGACTAGACAAAACCTTTTATAGAAAGCTAATATTTAATTTCCTAAAATAACTTTAGGTTAACCGAAAAGAACAATCAAATCACAAGGAAAAGAAAAAACAAAAGAACACAATATCGAAAAACATATTCGAAATTCTAGAATCGTAAGTCTCTTGTATTTGGTATTATTTCCATAAATAACTAGTATGATGCGGAAAAAAAAAATTACTAGTTATACCTTGTAGAAAACCTCTTGATCTTCTACCGTATTCCTCTTCTAACCTCGGACGTTGTGTGGGCAACGATCTTCCGAGATGAGAACCACCAAGCACCTTCTTCTTCCTTACAAGTTTCGGCCATCAAAACTTCTCCTAGGATGAAGAGGTTTGGCCACCACCACCATGCTCCAAGGGATGCTAGAAAAGAGGCTTCTTTTCTCTCCTTCTTCTCCTTCTTAGATCCGGCCACCAAAGCTATCTCCACCATGAGAAGGTTTCGGCCACACAAAGGAGAGGAGAGGAAAGAAAGGGCCGGCCACACCCAAGGAGAAAAGAGAGGAAAAATAGAATAGAATCGTTAGCATTGAAGCCTCCTCTACCCCCTCTTTTATAATCCTTGGTCTTGGCAAATAAGGAAAATTTAATAAAAACTTCCTTAATTCTTTTGCCATTGAAAAGGAAAATTTATTTAATTAAAAACAATTTTTCTTTTCAATTTTGCAATGGCCGGCCACTCTTCTCCCCAAAACAAGGAGAGTTTTAATTAAAACAAAAATTAAAACTTCCTAATTTGTTTCTAGAAATTTATAAAAATTTCTCCAATAATTTTAATCCCTTCATGATTGGTTAATAAAAAGAAATTTTATAAATTAAAATCTTTCTTTTAAACATGTGGATAATTTCCAAAAAGGAAAGTTATCTCTAAAAATTAAAATCTCCTTTCAATCTACAAATAAGGAAAGATATTAAATCTTTTCTTAATCTTTTGTAGAAACTAATAAAAGAGAATTTTTAATTTTCAAACTTTCTTTTAAATCATGAATATAATTAAAAGGAAAGTTTTTACCAAAATTAAAATCAACCTTTTAATCTACAAATAAGGAAAGAGATTTTAACTCTTCTCTTAATCTTTTGTAGAATCTTATAAAAGGAAGGATTTAAATTTTTAAACTCTCTTTTAAATTATATTATCCACATAAGAAAAATTTTAAAATTAAAATTCCTTTTTATTTTAATAGGGCCGGCCACATGAATTCACCCATGAACATACCCATGGCATCCAAGCTAGCTTGGCCGGCCCCTATAGGATGGGTAAGAAGGTGGGTATAGTACTCTATAATTAAGAGGCTACGATAGGGACCGAGAGGAGGAATTGGTTTTGGTCTCCCGATAAAATTAAGCATCCCGTGCTCGCCCCGAACACACAACTTAATTTTATCAATAATAATTCATTCCACTAGAGAACTATTATTGAACTACCGCACCAATCCCAAATTACATTTTGGGCTCCTTCTTATCATGAGTGTGTTAGTCTCCCTATGTTTAAGATATCGAATGTCCACTAATTAAGTGAGTTACTAACAACTCATTTAATTAATATCTTAGTCCAAGAGTAGTACCACTCAACCTTATCATCATGTCGGACTAGGTCCACCTGCAGGGTTTAACATGACAATCCTTATGAGCTCCTCTTGAGGACATTATCAACCTAGTATCTCTAGGACACAGTTTCCTTCTATAATCAACAACACACACTATAAGTGATACCATTTCCCAACTTATCGGGCTTATTGATTCATCGAACTAAATCTCACCCATTGATAAATTAAAGAAATAAATATCAAATATATGTGCTTGTTATTATATTAGGATTAAGAGCACACACTTCCATAATAACCGAGGTCTTTGTTTCTTTATAAAATCAGTATAAAAGAAACGACCTCAAATGGTCCTACTCAATACACTCTAAGTGTACTAGTGTAATTATACAGTCAAGATAAACTGATACCTAATTACACTACGACCTTCTAATGGTTTGTTCCTTTCCATTTTGGTCGTGAGCTACTGTTTATAATTTATAAGGTACTGATAACATGATCTTTTGTGTGTGACACCATACACCATGTTATCTACAATATAAATTAATTGAACAACTACATTTATCACAAATGTAGACATTTGACCAATGTGATTCTTATTTCTAGATAAATGTTTTATACCAAAAGCTAGGCTTTTAGTATACATTCTAACAATCTCCCACTTATACTAAAAGACTAAGCTGCCATATTTGCTGCCATTCATCTGATTCCCATGCTTTTCAAAAAGCTCTTGCCTTAAGGACCTTAGGTTATCGTCTGATGCAATCTAGGCGGCAACAACTTCTCCTCGTTTATACGATTTCTCGTATTGGGTGGTACTTGCGCTCTATTGTGTTTACTTGCCTTATAGACTTATGGTTTCTTCGAGTTTGCTACTGCACCAATATTATTACAATAAATTGTAATAATCTTTGGACAAACCAGAAATCATATCTAAGTCTATCTTGAGGTTAATGAGTCATTCAGCTTTTATGGCTACCTCAGAGGCTTGCCATATACTCAGCTTCTATGGTGGAGTCCAGAAAAATACCTATGCTTATCACTCTTCCATAGTTATGACTTTTCCTCCTAAAGTAAACACAAAACCCCGAGGTCGACTTATTATTGTCTCTATCCGATTGGAAGTCAAAATCCATGCAACCCATAAGGACTAAATTAACTGTCTTGTAAGCTAGCATATAATCTCTAGTGCCTCTAAGGTACTACAATATATGCTTTACTGTAGTCCACTATCCTTGTCCAGGGTTTCTTTGATATCTGCTAACTATGCTCTTGGCAAAACAGATTTCTGATCTCGTGCATAGCATACATTAGGTTGTCTAACTGTCGAAGCATAAAGAACTGCCTACATGTCCTTAATCTCCTTTGATGTCATCGGAGACATCTCTTTAGATAAAGACACTCCATGCTTAAAAGGTAAGAAACCTTTCGAGGAGTTTTGCATGCTTAAAACGAGCAATGATTTTCCGATGTATCAAGCTTGGGATAAGTAAAATATATTTTTTCTTTCGATCCCTTATCACTTTGATCTCAAAAATATATACATTCTCCCAAGTCCTTTATATCGAATTATTTGGACAACCATACCCTTACTTCTGACAACATTTTGATATTGTTTCCAACTACCAAAAATGTTATCTACGTATAGTACAAGAAATACCACCACGTTTCCATCACACCTTTTGTATACACAAGACTTATCCGTTTACTCAATAAATCCATAGGTCTGAATTACTTTGATAAACCGGATGTTCCAAGACCTTGAAGCTTTGCCTCAGTCCATAGACTGATTGAGCTTGCACACAAGATGCTCTTAGCCCTTTGCAATGAACCCTTCTGGTTGCTTTATATGGATGCTTTCATCAAGACTTCCATTAAGGAATGCTGTCTTGACATCCACTTGCCAAATAGATAAAAGAATCCGGATAGACTTAAGCATGGCTACCAGTGAAAAAGTTTCCTTTTCATCAAGCCTTGCTTTGAAAGTTACTACCTTCCTTTCTATCCCTTTTTTCCTATTATAGACCTTTTTACACCCAAAGGCTTTTACACCATTTGGTGGTTCTACAAGCTTCCAGATTTTATTAGAATACATATATTCTAATTCTATTATTCATTACTCTTTGCCAAGATGTTGCATCTTTATCTTGGAGTGTTTCATCATATGTCCGGAGATCAGGTTCATGTCCTCCAGGGATCGAGTCCAAAAAACTCTCCCAAAACTTGAATCTTTTTAGGTTGCCTAACAACCCTCCCACTATGACAAGGCACTTTCTGCAATTGTGTATCATTTGTGATACGTGTTGCAGTTTCCTTGTGGTATCTCATCTTGTACAGTTGGTACTAGATTAGACATGCCTTTTATTATTTCCTTAAGAACAAATTTTCTTATGGGCACATGGTTTATTACATAGTCCTTTTCTAAAAATCGATCATTGATACTAACAATGATCTTCTGATTTTTAAGAATATAAACCTACTTTCATTTTACTAGGATAACCCACAAACAAGTGAATTCCTGTTCAACTTATCATTGTCTCTCTTCTGCATATGTGCTGGACTTCTCGAATCCGAATATGCTTCGAAATAGGCTTACACATATTCAACAATTCTATATGAGTAGAGAGTTCTGACTTTAGAAGGTACTATATTCACTCCTGTTTCCAGAGTATATCCTTAAAATGATTTTGATAATATTCTTAATAACTCATCAATCTACTTATTTCCATAAGAGTCCTATACCTTCCTTTTCCTACACCATTCTGTTGGGGTGTACCAGGTGCAGTTAGTTTGGATTGAATCCCTACTTCTGATAAATGACTCCTAAATTCTCCCAAGAGGTACTTGCCACCGTAGTGTCTTGATACTTTTACTTTGTCGTTTCTCCACATCAGCCTCGTACTCTTTGAACTAATTAAAGCACTTAGACTTGCGACACATCAAGTAAATATATCCGTAACTCAAATAGTTGTCTATAAAGTAGATGAAATATTTGAAACAACCTCTTGCCTGGATGCTCATAGGATCACACAAATCAGAATGAACCAATTCTAATATATCTTTGACTCCATACCCCTTAGACTTAAAAGCTTCTTGGTTATTTTTCCTTCCAAGTAAGACTCGTAGGTTGGAAAGATTTCCACTGCTAATGAACCCAAAAGTTCATCATCTACCAATGAATCCTACTTAAGTTAATATAACCTAGCTTTAGATGCCAAAGATATAATTGGTTCATTTCCGAAGGTTGCTTTCTCTTAAAGTTAGAAGATGTGTTACTAATTTCTATTTGTTGCATCGTGGGAGTTATTGGATTATAAATTTTCAACCAACATACCAGAATAGATAACTTCCCTATTTTTCTTGATAACAACTTTGTTATCAAAATAGACACAATATCTATTCTATAATAGTTTAGAAACTGAAATCAGGTTCTTTCTAAACTTAGTATGTAAAGATAATTTCTAATAATCCATATTTTATTCCTATTAGAGAATAAACCTCTCCCACTGCAACAGCTGCTATTTTTGCAATAATGCCCATGTGGACGGTGTTTTTATTTTCATTTAGTTGTCGGGTTTCCTGGAACCCTGCAATGAATTGCAGACATGATTAATGACATCTGTATCTACACTCCAGGTTCTGGTAGATAACACCACTAGACATGTTTCAACTAATGAATTAAATACACCTAAATTGTTCTTAGTTCTAAGAGGACAGTCTACCTTAATGTCCAAATCCTATTTCCAATCAATTATTATTGGGACCACTAAGTCTATCCTAAAGTATATCAGCTAGGGATTGACCATCATCCTAAGAATCACAAAAATATTTGGTTAAGACCAACTCCTTAAAAATTCCCATGAATTTTGTATGCCACGTTAGTGTGGACGTATACAAATTCAAAGAGGAAATTTTATCATTTAATTTTATTATCTCGTCAACCTTACTTTATGACGAATAAAATTAATAGTTGGTCTATCTTTAATCAAATATTTGGTCAAGACTCTAAATTTAAAATAATATTGATTCCTCTAACAATACTATTTAAATTTACCAACACCTCAAAACACCGTGAATTTTGCATGCCACGTTAGTGTGGACGTATACAAAATTAACATTTGTAAGAGGAGGGTTTTACCCATTAACTATCTTGTCAACGTAACTTTATGACAAATAAAATTATCTCAAACACCGTTAATTTTGTATGCCACGTTAGTGTGGACGTATACAAAATCAATCATTTGTAAGAGGGGTTTTAACCCTTTAATTTTATTATCTTGTCAATCTAGTTTTATGACAAATTAATAGTTGGTTTCATTTGGTCACACAAATAATAGCAGTGACTCCGATGGGGAGGATACTATTAGATGTGTCTAAGTGTATACCATTACTTGACACTAAGTCCATTAATAAGATTATGCCCCTTCCGTTGGGGAAGATCACACGCTCTTAATTAACTTCCTATAGTCATCCAAAAATGGAAGTCTGTTCTAGTGATCCACAAACAAGCTCATCCGTTATGGAGGAAGGCACTCAGAGCCAACGCGCAAGCTTGTTTGCATCACTTACAAACTAGTAATGGAGACCATGGGATTTACTTAAAAATCCCTCTCCCACTTAGTTATTTATAAATGAGGAATTTTAACTATGCTAGCCTACTAAACTTGTAAACTAACATGCACACACAGCACAATATAAAAGCAATAAATAGAAAAATCTAATTTTCAACTATTATGGCTTTTATCTCTGGTTGTCCTCCGTGTGTTGTCATCCCAAGCTGCTGCCATATTTGGCCAACGCCACCGAATCTAGTTGTCGCATCCATCTTGCTCCTAGTTCCGCTGCGCCTCTGGTCTTTAGAAGGTTCCACGCTTTGCAAGATTCGATCCGCGACATAAATAGAATTTTACATTTTTGATCCTATATTCCATAAAAGGAATGTACATGTATCTAGATCAAAAATAAAATCCTAATAAAACTAAATACAGCTCCTGCTGTATTTTAATACAATCATGCACACACAGATAAATGCCCTTGACATGTCCAAGGGTCCAATCTCACACATAATAACTAAAAGCCATAATAGTTGGATCCTGCATCCACAAAGTTAGCACATCCTACTATTAACCTACCTAAATTATGTATGACATATGCATAATTAAACTAATATCAAATACACAGAGGCAAAACCCTAGCTCTGATACCAATTGTTAGTTGCTACTCGGAAAACCTAGAGGTTCCACTGTACAAAAATTTTGTACAAAGGTCTGAACCTTTTCCTAGCTACCATGTGTTCTTTTAAATTAAATTTTGGATCGCCTGCGGAACTTAACACGTTTGATCCAAAACTTAATCAATTCATTCTTTTAGGTTTTGACTTGGGTCTCCTGCGGAACTTAACACGTTCGACCCAAATCACCTTAAGTTATTAATTCCATTAAATATTAATTTCCATAATTGGTTCCCAGTACTGACGTGGCGAGGCACATGACCTTCTTGGATATGGGAGCAACCACCACCGACTAGACAAAACCTTTTATAGAAAGCTAATATTTAATTTCCTAAAATAACTTTAGGTTAACCGAAAAGAACAATCAAATCACAAGGAAAAGAAAAAACAAAAGAACACAACATCGAAAAACATATTCGAAATTCTAGAATCGTAAGTCTCTTGTATTTGGTATTATTTCCATAAATAACTAGTATGATGCGGAAAAAAAAATTACTAGTTATACCTTGTAGAAAACCTCTTGATCTTCTACCGTATTCCTCTTCTAACCTCGGACGTTGTGTGGGCAACGATCTTCCAAGATGAGAACCACCAAGCACCTTCTTCTTCCTTACAAGTTTCGGCCATCAAAACTTCTCCTAGGATGAAGAGGTTCGGCCACCACCACCATGCTCCAAGGGATGCTAGAAAAGAGGCTTCTTTTCTCCTTCTTAGATCCGGCCTCCAAAGCTATCTCCATCATGAGAAGGTTTCGGCCACACAAAGGAGAGGAGAGGAAAGAAAGGGCCGGCCACACCCAAGGAGAAAAGAGAGGAAAAATAGAATAGAGTCGTTAGCATTGAAGTCTCCTCTACCCCCTCTTTTATAATCCTTGGTCTTGGCAAATAAGGAAAATTTAATAAAAACTTCCTTAATTCTTTTGCCATTGAAAAGGAAAATTTATTTAATTAAAATAATTTTCTCTTTTCAAATTATAATGGCCGACCACTCTTCTCCCCAAAACAAGGAAAGTTTTAATTAAAACAAAAATTAAAACTTCCTAATTTGTTTCTAGAAATTTATAAAAATTTCTCCAATAATTTTAATCCCTTCATGATTGGTTAATAAAAAGAAATTTTATAAATTAAAATCTTTCTTTTAAACATGTGGATAATTTCCAAAAAGGAAAGTTATCTCTGAAAATTAAAATCTCCTTTCAATCTACAAATAAGGAAAGATATTAAATCTTTTCTTAATCTTTTGTAGAAACTAATAAAAGAGAATTTTTAATTTTTAAACTTTCTTTTAAATCATGAATATAATTAAAAGGAAAGTTTTTACCAAAATTAAAACTAACCTTTTAATCTACAAATAAGGAAAGAGATTTTAACTCTTCTCTTAATCTTTTGTAGAATCTTATAAAAGGAAGGATTTAAATTTTTAAACTCTCTTTTAAATTATATTATCCACATAAGAAAAATTTTAAAATTAAAATTCCTTTTTATTTTAATAGGTCCGCCACATGAATTCACCCATGAACATACCCATGGCCGGCCCTAGCTTGGTCTCCAAGCTAGCTTGGCCGGCCCCTATAGGATGGGTAAGAAGGTGGATATAGGTGGGTATAGTACTCTATAATTAAGAGGCTACGATAGGGACCGAGAGGAGGAATTGGTTTTGGTCTCCCGATAAAATTAAGCATCCCGTGCTCGCCCCGAACACACAACTTAATTTTATCAATAATAATTCATTCCACTAGAGAACTATTATTGAACTACCGCACCAATCCCAAATTACATTTTGGGCTCCTTCTTATCATGAGTGTGTTAGTCTCCCTGTGTTTAAGATATCGAATGTCCACTAATTAAGTGAGTTACTGACAACTCATTTAATTAATATCTTAGTCCAAGAGTAGTACCACTCAACCTTATCATCATGTCGGACTAGGTCCACCTGCAGGGTTTAACATGACAATCCTTATGAGCTCCTCTTGAGGACATTATCAACCTAGTATCTCTAGGACACGCTTCCTTCTATAATCAACAACACACACTATAAGTGATACCATTTCCCAACTTATCGGGCTTATTGATTCATCGAACTAAATCTCACCCATTGATAAATTAAAGAAATAAATATCAAATATATGTGCTTGTTATTATATTAGGATTAAGAGCACACACTTCCATAATAACCGAGGTCTTTGTTTCTTTATAAAATCAGTATAAAAGAAACGACCTCAAATGGTCCTACTCAATACACTCTAAGTGTACTAGTGTAATTATACAGTCAAGATAAACTGATACCTAATTACACTACGACCTTTTAATGGTTTGTTCCTTTCCATTTTGGTCGTGAGCTACTGTTTATAATTTATAAGGTACTGATAACATGATCTTTTGTGTGTGACACCACACACCATGTTATCTACAATATAAATTAATTGAACAACTACATTTATCACAAATGTAGACATTTGACCAATGTGATTCTTATTTCTAGATAAATATTTTATACCAAAAGCTAGGCTTTTAGTATACATTCTAACACCGGCCCCCTTCTTGGATACCAAGAACAGCCTTACATTTGGATGGACTTGAGGCTATAATGAGACTATGACAGGGACCTAGAGGAGGAATTGGTTTTGGCCTTTCGATGAGCTTGAGTATCTCATGTTCGCCCCGAACACACAACTCAAGTTCATCAATAATAACTCATTCCACTAGAGAGTTATTACCGCACTACCGCACCAATCCCAAATTACATTATGGGCTCCTTCTTATCATGAGTGTGTTAGTCTCCCTGTGTTTAAGATTACGAATGCCCACTAATTAAGTAAGTTACTGACAACTCACTTAATTAATATCTAGCACCAAGAGTAGTACCACTCAACTTCATTGTCATGTCGGACTAGGTCCACCTGCAGGGTTTAACATGGCAATCCTTATGAGCTCCTCTTGGGGACATTCCCAACCTAGATAACTAGGACACAGATTCCTTCTATAATCAACAACACACACTATAAGTAATATCATTTCCCAACTTATCGGGCATATTGATTTATCGAGCTAAACCTTACCCTTTGATAAATCAAAGAAATAAATATTAAATATATGTGCTTGTTATTATATTAGGATTAAGAGCACACACTTCCATAATAACTAAGGTTTAGTTCTTTTACTAAGTCTGTACAAAAAGAACATACCTAAATGATCCTACTCAATACACTTAAAGTGTATCAGTGTAATTTATTAGTCAAGATAAACTAATACTTAATTACACTACGACTATACTGATAGTTTGTTCCTTTCTATCTTAGTCACGAGCAACTGTTTATAGAGAACCGACAACATGATCTTCTGAGTGTGACACCACACTCCATGTTGTCTACTATATAAATTAATTGAACAATTACATTTAATAAATAAATACAGATATTGACCAATGTAATTCTTTTATTTTAACAAATTAATGTTTACAAAAGCTAGACTTTTAGTATACACTCCAACACCTTCCACTCCAGCTTCTCGTCCCTCGGAATCGCCGCACACTTCCTTCTCATCCACCAGCATACTCTTCCACAACGCCTTATCCCTTGGACGCATCAAGCTCGTTGACTCTCTTCCGTGTCGTCCTTCTCACTAGCTGCATCTTTGGCTCGATCTCCTATACTCCTAAATTCCAGCATACTTAGACACAAGACATCAAAATACAACAGGACCTAACTTGACTTGGTTGATCACATCAAAACTACCATGGGGTACTTACAATAGTGAGATAAACCAAGATTCCCACAACTATACGGTAGAGGTTAAGATTTGGCAAAGGAGAATTATCTGATGGAGAGTGTCGAACATTAGTCTCAAGGGGAATATCAACTACCCTATTGTCAGTGAGACACACAAGCTCAAATAGATCAACTATGTACATTGACTGAGACAAAAAATAACCTTTTGATGAAGAGGTAATCTCGATCCCCAGAAAATAGCATAGTAAACCCAAGTTTTTCATAGCGAAACAATGAGCTAATTTATACTTCAAAAACTCAATTCTATCAAAATCATCACCTGTAATTATTATGTCATCCACTTATAAAGACAAAAGTATACAACCTATATGTATACACTTGACAAATAAAGTTGAATCATGATTACTGGGATAAAATCCATGCGAGGTGATAACCGCAGAGAACTTCACAAACCAAGGACATGATGCTTGTTTAAATCCATAGAGAGCTTTGCGAAACATGCAAACTTCACCAAGTCGATGAGTAATTCCAGGACGAGGCACCATATACACTATTTCTTGAAGATCTGTTGGTGCAGTTAGCACCAATAGTCAAACTCAAGTTTTGATAAATGATAAATAGATTAAAGTTAGGTGTTATATTTGTTAAACCTCTTTACCAATTATGCATGATTGATGGGTCTAGAGGAATTGATATCAGGCTGAATCCTAGTTAGGTCTGAGGATCTAAAACTGGAATGAAGTCCAGATAGGTAAAGGAGTGACACGATATCTGACAGAAAGTCTAGCTAGGTTTGTGAGACCTAATAGTTGACTGAAGTCTAGTTGGGTCTGCAGACCTAATAACTATTGAAGATCGGTGGTCGGGTAGAAGGGGGGTTGAATAACTAGGTTACCCCAAATCTTTTGCTTTCCTACAAGTCATTAGTTGCGCAAGAGGAAATACAAATACTAAGATAATGAATGTAATAACAATACAAACGCTAATACATTTCTTTTTATGTGGTTCAGAGATTGCTTGCTCCTACTCCACGACTTGTTCTTGAGGTGGACGAACCCTTAATCCTTCGGTGGATTAGTCCTCGATAATTTCCAACTAAATGAGCTCCTTCTCAGTGGAGTAAAATCTCCCACAAAGAAACTCTTCTTCTTTACAAGATTGGGAATTAGGTGTGGGAACAAGGGTGTAGACTTTGAAAATTTAGAGGCAAAGACTAAGAGTATTTCAATCAAAACTGTAAACTCCTTCAATGCTCTAAGCTCCCTATAAATAGAGTGGAAAGAGTTGAACACATATCAACTCATTTCCTGCACACCAATCGACTAGCAAAACCATCAGTCGACTGGTGCTACAATTGGATGTAGCCAATGGCTACTTTACAGAATCAAGGATTCTACCAACGATGACCAACAACTACTTACCAGTCGACTGGCAATAGTACCAGTCGATTGGTCACTGTTGGCTGAGTGAACAAAGCACCTCTGTTTGCTCCTAGTCGACTAGTCAGTCGATTGGACTAGTCGATTAGCAATTCCATCAATCGACTGGTCCTGGTTACACACTCACACTCATCCTTTCCGGAGAAATCCTTTGAAACCCTCTTCCTCGGTCTTCGTCCCTCAGATGCACTTGAGCCCGCGACTAATGTCCATGCATCCTTCACATTGCTTTGAAGTCCACTTCCCTTGGCTCCACTCCATTGCTCCTTATCCGGCGGTCCCTCGGATGCCTTCTACATCATCCTTCACCACCTCAAGTACTCGAGCCATAGGATGAGCTTTCTAAGCTTGGCCACACCAAGCTCCTCATGTGTGTTTCACCAAGTCCTGCATGACTAAGCAACATATATCAAACATATATAAAACCTAACTTAAATTCTTTGACACACACATTAAAATCATGATTGTACCCGATCAAACCTAAGTCGATTGCACCCAAAATCTCTCCCTTTTTAATATGTGATAATATATTTAAGTTAGGCATAAATAACAACTTGAAAATTATAAGCATAACATAAACATGAAGTATAAAAGCCAAGTTCCCCCTTAACATATGCTTTATCACTTAATTTTCAAATTTGCACAAATATGGAGAAATAAGTTTCTAACTTAAACTTTCCTATTTCTCCCCCTTTGACACCATCAAAAAGATTGTACCTAAACAACCATGCACAGTGATACCATGCACAGTGATCCTGTCTACTGTCTGGTGCTTGTCTGCTGAGTATATCCTGACCAGTTTCCAAGGTTGACCGTATTTAGGCCTGCCTTTATATTAATCTACTATGTCGTGTACTAAATACTATAAAAAATATCTTGGAAGACTGATATGGTGTCCAAAGTATGCCAAATATCCATTTAAGGAGTCATATGAACAATTGTATATTAAAGCTTCATTTAAGAGATGATATGATATCAGGTAATTTTAAAACCGACCAACCTTTGTCCAGCCGACCATATATGTGAAGCCTCCTGAGGATAGGTTCCTTCAAGCCCGACCAACCTTTCTCCGCCTGAGCGTATATTGAGAGCTTTATGAGGCTAAGTGTCTTTAAGTCAACTCAATCTTTACCTGACCGGGCATTCACTGAAAGCCTTATGTTCGACCTGCCCTTATCCTGCGAATCATATATTAAGAGCTTTATGAGGTTAAAGGTCTTAAGCTCGGTCGACCTTTGCCTTGCCAAACATACATAAAGAACCTTATGTTCGACCGACCTTTATCTAGACGATTGTATAGTAAGATCTTTACAAGGCTAAGGGCGTTAAGCTCGGCCGTGTACACAGCGAATCTTATGTTTGATTGTCCTTTATCTAGATGATCGTATAGTAACAGCTTTACGAGGCTAAGGGCATTAATCCTGGTCGGCCTTTGCCCGGTCGGGTGTACACACAAAACCTTATGTTCAACCGACCTTTATCCGCACGATCGTATAGTAAGAGCTTTATAAGGCTAAGGATGTTAAGCCCGGCCGGACTTTGACCGTGTTGTTTATAACCTAATCAAGCTAGACCTAAATGCTTTGTTGCTGAGCGGGTGGCAAGACCAGATGAGAAATACACCCTTATCCTAACTTTGACCGTCACATCGCCTTGACTTGGGCCGCCTCGTTATCTTCTGGGTCCATAAATTACTACCTGTACAATAGTCTCCCCTTCAAGTCTAGTCAAAGGAGGTGTAGCCGATTAACTGAACCCAAGTTCTAGTCTAAAATTCGCCTGTCTTCTGCTTGCCCCAGTATCGAGAACGTGTGGAAAGGCATTTTGTCTACAAAAATGCTTCGTTGTCACGTCCATCATAAATGTCCATTTATGTGTGCCACATGACACCACTACTCATTCTCTCCAACGTCTTTTGACACCCATCTCTTTGTATGACGCAATGGCATGTTTAACTTTATAGATCAACAATCCTCCTTAAATATGCAGTCTCAATCCAACAGTGGCAATTGAATTCTCCTTTATAAAACCTTAAACGTTATGTGCTCTCCTCACTTTGCCTTTCATCTTTCCCGATCTTTTCCTCCGGTGACCTTCCTTCTTCCACATTCCTTCCTTCTTAAGCCCCAAATAACCAAGTAAGTTACTCGCCCTTTGTCTAAGTTTCATTCTGTCATGGCCCAAGAGTCTTTCGCCCCTTGTATGCCTCTACCTCTTCACATTTTGATGCCTCTGATTGAGCTTACCTTACTCAAGATATGAAATCCCTCAAAGCTATTGTATCCATCTTCCTTCCTGGACGATCGCCCTCACCTTTCTCTCGATAACCATATTACTTTCTTTTTTGATCAATTAGTGACCAGTCTACATTTCTCTATCCACCTATTTCTATCAGAGGTAAGTCAGTATTTCCATATCCTCTTACAACAATTTGTTTCAAACGCTTTTCAATATATGTGCGGGATATTTATATTGTTCCATTTGTTCGGCATTCCTCTACTCCCGTAATTTGTACTTATTTACTTACCCAAAATAAATTAGAACCAAGGACTTTCCTCTTTCATGGAAATTGGTAAATTGTATTATAATATGTTCAAGTTTTTAAAACCTTGAACACACAATCCAAAAGCATACATCATGAATTATAATCTCACACCCCATGCATGAGGTGTCACTCAATAAGAGAGTCATGACATCTCTTGTACGTACAATCCATAAGACAAGTATTACATGAACATGCAATGCACCTCCATGAGACCAATCAGATGCCATCACCCTTCCACAATTTGTCATCACAATGCCACCAACGAATCTTCTTGCCACCAACATGAAATCAGCCACAAAATGAGCTACAACCGAAAAGCACCATTCACCGATGAAATCAAAAAAATGCGAATTGCTCCGATCACCGATGAAAATGTGGACTGATCCATTCGCCAATGAAATCAATGTCAACTTGGATAGCAAGAGATTGACTTCTTTAATTCCTGCATAAGCCCACAAATTGATAAACATAGATTTGAATTTTCCGTAACATTCTATCAATATCAGGAATCATTCCTTTAAAGCGACATCTGTTACGAGCTTCCCATAAAACATATATCATACTAGAAACTCGAAGATATCGAGTTTTTATTTTCTGACTTGCACCTTTATAGTATTGGGCAAGAATATGAAATAGCTCCACCACTAAGTTAACTTCATGATTTATCTCTAGCCAACCCCGCACCTTATTCCAAAGAGCACATGTGATAGGGCACTCAAAGAACAAGTGACCATTCGACTTGTCTTGACCTTGGCAAAGCACACATGTCTTGTTTTCCTCATATGACAATCTATCGGTTGTTTGTAGCCTCCCATGGGCAAGTAACCAAAGAATGAAGCGATATTTTGGCATAATCTCCGGCCTCCAAACCAATGATGTCCACACCACTTCAAGACCTCTTGGCATAAAGAAACCATATGCATTTGCAGTCCCATTTTGCCCCACTACAAACCACTCAACCATCAATCTGTTCGCCTCCCCACTTCCACTTGTAGCCCCTTGGATTTTGTTCCAAATGCCCACAAGTCGTTTGATAAGCGGAGAGTCTGAGGCTTTGACCTCCCATTGCCAAAAATCAACCCCTTTGAGATAATGATGGTGCACCCATCTTACCCATAGCGAATCCACATTAGTTTGGATCTCCCATAGTGTTTTGCTAAGAAGAGCCTCATTCCATGCATGAAGGTCGCGAAGACCATAACCACCATCATGTTTTGAAAGACATAAAGTGGCCCAGGAAATAGGAGGATGCTTTGAAGACCACACAAATGCACGACATATTGTTTTGATCTTTTCAATGACACCATTGGGAACCGGGAGCATAGAAAGCCAATAACACTCCACTCCTTGAAGCACCGTCTTCACCAACTCCAAGCACCCCACATAAGATAAAGTATGTTTTGGCCAAGAATTAATCTTCTTTGTAATAGCGTCAAGTAATGGTCCATAGTTTGTAATCCACAATTTTTCCGCCGCTAGTGGAATCCCCAAGTATCGGAATAGAAATGTCCCTTCTTGGAACCCAATAATTTGGAGCAGACAGTCTTTTGTTCGATTATCAATCCCCGCCATATACATATGAGACTTCATAGAATTAGCCCGAAGTCCTGCTTCATTGCCAAAAACCTCCAAACAATCCGTCAATATTTTAATTGAGGACTCATCCGCCCGTGCAAACAACATCAAATCATCGGCATATGCAAGATGTGTGATGCCGACCTCTTTACATATAGGATGGAAGTGAAAAGAGGGCATCAAGGAAGCGACCTACAACCTGTGTGATAATACTTCTATGCACAAACCAAAAAGTAGAGGAGATAGGGGGTCACCTTGCCTTAGACTGCGACGCCCACTAAAAAATTCATAGATTCCACCATTTAGAGAAATAGAGTAAGAGGCTGTAGTTATGTTAACGTTCCGCAAGTATACGGATACGTCGTCAGTGATAAAGAAAGATATCGTATCCACAGGGACTGGTATAAGCACTAAAGACATCTCAACACGAATTAGCTAAACAACTAATCAATTGATTTATGAAAACTAGTGCAACTATGAAAAGTAAGAATAAGAATAGAAACAAGAATAAGGGCTATGATAAAGGATGTTCTAGGAGTTTCGGTTTCTTTTTAATATTATTCAATGTATGTGATCTACCAAATCGTATTCCACAATTGTCCATCATTTGTTGAAGGTTGCCGGTTCTCTCTTGCAATAGACAAATGGCCTAGAACTGAAATTTATACCTAAATGTGATCAATTAGGAATGATTCCTATGTTGTCCTTACACGGGCTTGCCTGTCATGTGCGTCCCTCGGAAAATCAACATAGAAATTCATTACTTCTCAACCTCATGAAAATATGAAAGATTAATGCATCCAATCTATCCTACCCCCTTGAATGCCCTTATTTCACCCTGAAGATCATCCCTTAATCGTCCTTACAAGAGCTTGTCTGTCACGAACGTCCCTCGGATAATCGAGTGAGGAATCACCTTAACAAGATCCACAAGATACCCAAACATTTAATCAAGTATGGTAATTAAGCCTAATCACAACAATCCACATAAGATCAAATAGATACAAACAGGGCAAAATCATAGAAATAGGAAATTGATAAATCCGCAAGAGTTTACATCAAATTCACATTACAAATACTCCCTCCATCCTAGAACAAAGAGATCTAATCCATAGAATAAGAAGAGGAATCCAAAGACAAGAAAATTACAAGCATCTTGATCCCAAATCAAAGAAAAGAAAAGGGAAGAAAAGCTTATCTATGATGAAGAATCGTCTTTGAATCCAATCCTCATTCCCCGGAGTCGATTCATTGAAGATCCGCCCTTAGATCACCGGAAAATCCCTCCAAGAAGGTTGAGGAACGACCCAAATCTTATTTTCTCCCAAGAGGGAGAATCCCCTTTCAAATCATGAAGAAGGCTTTATATAGAAGAGGGGTTTGGGCATCACATGGCTTTGAGACACGGTCGTGTGAAGCTCACACGGCCTGTGCTACTCCCCTCTGTGCTCAACTCACACGGTCGTGTGTGAGACACGGCCGTGGTAGGCTTTGCCACTGCTCCCCTTTGCACGGCCATGTAGATCTACACGGCCTACTCTGCCTCCGGCTCTAGAGCTCTTTCACGGTCGTGTGGTGCACACGGCCAGGGTTTGGTTGGCCTCTGGAAATGTTGCACGGTCGTGTAGATCTACACGACCGTGTACTGCTTCAACTCTGGAGGGCTTGCACGGTCATGTAGTGCACACGACCTTGAACTTTCTTTACTCCAAACCTAGCACGGTCGTGTGATGCACACACGACCGTGGCTACTTCCTCCTCTGTTGCAACCACACGGGTGGTGATCACCACACGACCTGGGTAACCCCCCATGTCAGGGTAATGTGGCACTCAAGCCTCTTCCTTCATCAAATGTAATTTTTGCCTCGAACATTAACTCCTCTCCAAAATCAACTCCTGCATACAGAAAATGCACAAAAGTAGATATCCGAACAAAAAGAGTAAATATGCTAAAAGCAAAGCCGAAAGTACGAAAATGCATAGATTAAGCATGTGAAAAATATATGAATATGCATCAAAACATCATAAATAAGAGTATACAATCTACACACATTACACCCCCAGACTTAAACCTTTCCTTGCCCTCAAGAAAAAATGCTGCAATCTTAATTCATATGCTCTACAATGCATTCATAATCCCTAATGTATTTTCCTAACTCTATCAAAAAGTTTCATTAATAGGCATGATCATGGAAACAAGTCAAATATGACTCAAGCATAAGTCTCTTGTGCACAATGCAAAAAGTGTCCAAAACTTTTCAAGTTTCAATTTATGTCCTAGTCAAGTCGTCATCCAAATGAGTTCCTAATGTTTTCGGTGATAGGCATGTAACCGGTGATAGACACTTACCTGCCACACACATGGTTCATATTTCTTAATCAACCCAAGGTCTCAAAGGCATGCTCAATCTCAAGAGAAGCTAAGTAGTCATTTCCCCAGTAACCTAACTCGGTCTCAAAGGGGTGACTTACTAGATTCCACTCACGACAACTGTTTTTTATATCCCTTATTCATTTTTTTTCCATAAGTATTTGCATTATGCAAAACTTATTCACAAGTGTACTTTTAGTACAAATGTTGGGATATTTTGATTTTTCTAAATGAGCTTACATGATTTGAGCATCATCCAGTAACTAAAATGAAGTTTGAGAAATCACCATGGAAATCAAGTACTAAACATACAAGATGAATCATGACTATTTCAATGATATCAACTATCCAAGCTCAAGTATAGTGAAGGTAAGATCCTTAAGGTCAGGCCAAATCTTAAACTTATTTCCATATGATACTTAACTTATTTCATGCTACCCAAGATAGAGAAAAGAAAC